>NC_136800.1:23436783-23441330 GCF_951216825.1 Electrona antarctica | reverse complement strand
CGTACAGGAAGTAGTGGAAGCCGTCGCCGTAGCAGTGGTGAGCGACGGACCAGCCGTACTGGCGGCGAGCGTAGAGACGCTTCCTGAAGTGGGGCTGGGCGAAGGAGACGGACAGGAAGCGACCTCCCGGCTTCAACACGCGGCTGACCTGAGAGAGGAGGAGCCCAAACACAACGAGACAGGAAGACAACGTTAGTCCATTGAAGACCCCAGACCTAAATCATGACAGTTTGCAAAAAAAAAAAAAACTATGTTTCTAGTGGTCCTCAAACTATTTCATGTCAAGGACCCCAAAACTTCTTATGTAATTGGCCGCCGACCCATATCTGAAAATATGTTGCAGGGACCCCCCCATAACCAAAGATACTGTATCAGTAAAAACATTTGCTGTGATTCAAAGTTTTGCACGTTTTCACGATTTTAAAAACATAGCAGATCTACAAGCTCATAGCTCGGCACTCGGTGCCGTGCTATGAGCTTGTATATCTGCTAAGTTTAAAATAATGAACCATGAGGTTTCCAGTTCAATCCCGGGCTCCCCCAGAGTTGTTGTCAAAGTGTCCTTGAGCAAAACACTGAACCCCAAATTGCTCCTGACGTGCAGGTTGGTGCCTTGCATGGTTTCCACGGTTCCACCGCCATCTGTGTGTGTGTGTGTGTGTGTGTGTATGGGTGAATGTAATGCACAATTTATGTAAAGTGCTTTGAATATGTATGACACTGATTTACTATGACACTATATATGGCACATTAGGTTCCACGAGACAGCAAGTTTTAGTCAACTAAATATCGTAAGATTTCAGTCGACTAAATCTATCTACGGTATATTTTGTAAACAGAAATGTGTTTTTGGCGGACCTTGATGGCATCGTAATGGCTGATTTTACACTTGGCAGCTTGTTGAAAGTAACTGATCTGTAAGCTCACAACTTCTACAACTGAGCTGGTAGATCTGCTATTTTAAGAGTGCAATACCCGAGCGCAACCAAACATAAAATGACTTGTCTCTTAGGATCTATTCTCCACTTTTTTTTGATGAATTGAAAATGGAGGACCCTGATGTAAACACGTCTGAGTGCTTTTTTCTGGCTCTATTCTCTTAGCAGTTCTGTCAACTAATGACATGCACCTTCCTTGAACTGTACCCATTCTGCAATCTGTTAATACAATTTTCAATCAATCAATCAATCAAGCAGTCCCTTCCTAACATTTTAGTCTTTAGTCTTTGTCGACATTTAATTATTTTTTAGTTGTTGTTTTTGTCAGTGAAACAAGGTATAGTCGACAAACATTTTTCATCATCGTTTTAGTCGACAAAATGAACAGTGGTTAGAGAAGCATTTTAAAATCATTATCATTATCATTATCATTATCATCATCATCGTCGTGCTTGTCGACCTGAGCTTGTAGGTCTCTGTGAGCTTGTAGATCTGTTGTGAGCTTGTAGGTCTGTGAGGTCTTGTAAGTCTGTGTTCTCAGGCACACGACACCATCGTGCATAAATTAGTGTCTAGCCATGCAGCTGCGTAGGGCTCATCTTGTCACATGGCGTGACACTAACAATCAGCCTTCTTCTGTATGAATAATCATGGCTCTCTGTGTGTGTGTGTGTGTGTGTGTGTGTGTGTGTGTGTGTGTGTGATGCACACGTGCAGAAAGCATACGTTATGCATGAGAGGAGCCTCTGGCTGCAACCTACTAAAGCACAGGGAAATACACACATGTGCACAGTCATGACACACACACACACACACACACACACACACACACACACACACACACACACACACACACACACACACACACACACACACACACACACACACACACACACACACACACACACACACACACACACACACACACACACACACACACACACACACACACACACACACACACACACACACACACACACACACACACACACACACACACACACACACACACCTTGGGCCCACCTTGGTATGACCAGGCTGGGGATCGAACCCCAACCTCCCAGTCTCAGGGCGGACACAACTCCAACCACTGAGCCAAAAGTGTCTAAACATGGGACCCAGTGCCTCTCTGCTTGGCACTCAGCATCAAGTGTTGGATTGGAGTAAGTCCCTGCGACAGCATCATGTCCAGGGGGTGTTCTTGTACATCAAGCTGACTCACGCTAAGGGAACGGGAGATAGGCTCTTGGCCTATGGGCCTCAGGGCTCGGCAAGGCTTACTTATGGACACAGCCCTAGGGAAGCCCATGGTCAGTGAAGTATAGGCTAAACGATTTAAGTGGTTACATTCAAGAAATACTTCAAACAGCAGATCTACTGTACAAGCTCTGCAACTTGTGGCATCACACCCATCTGGAACTTTGCCCAGGGCTGTGGTTCTCAATGTGTGGTCCAGGGAACCTCGGGGTTCCGCATGCGGTTTCCAAATGGAACCATGCAGCCAGATCTCTATACGGTACAAATGGAACCAAATGGACCCCTTATGGGTGGTGCTGTGTGCCCATGAGTTACGGGATGTCCTTGAACTGAGAACGATTGAGAACCACGGATGTACAGTATAGGGTTCAGCTGGTTAAAAAGCTTCCTCACAGACAGTTACATTTGATGTGAAGCCTTAATAATATAACCTGACTCCGCCAGATGGGGCAGCAGAGAGTACACTGGGTTCCCCCCTCCTGCTAGCCTGGTTAATAAACCAGACCGAATCAGCCGTTGGCAAAAAAAAGTTGCCTACCAGCGGATTTCGGTCTGGCGAGGCTCAGTAGCACGCCTCTTTCCTACAATCGAGAACAGGTCGGACCAATCGGGACACGGTATGCAATATGGGCGGGCTTTGGTACAGTGACGTTCAATGCTTGAGACTTTTGACTGACAGTAGCTCTGACCAATTGCGTCAAAGAGAAAATGTTTGAACCCGCCCCCCGGGAAATGAAATCCAAGTGGAGCCAGCCCAGACTGATATACCGCGACAGTGTTGTGTGATATTAGTCTGGCTTATTAGCCAGGCTACCCTCCTGCTCCCATCTGGGAACTCTCAGGCAGACTTGATGCCCGGCCACAAAACGGCCTGGCCAATCAGCAGCAGCTATCCAGCCTCTAGCTGCTGCTGATTGGTTATTAATAATATCGTCGGGTGTGAAAACCTCACACTGTATCTGTATGTCCAAAACTGTTACTTCTCAGGATTCAAACTCAAAACTAGCAAATGCAGCTCAGTTCAGCTCTGCTCTGTGTGAAATAAAAAAAAGTTTGAATATGGAGATTTCTGCCCGACGACAGTACAGTGAACAATTACACAGACAGTATCTCTGTTGAGGGGGGGGGGGGGGGGGGGGCATGAAAATGTGGCCCGCAGCCGAGTTCACATGCAATACCAACGAAAGCTTTTTATAAAACAGCAGTGTCACACGGGCCGGGGCGGGGAAGGGGTATTTGGGAGGGGGGGAAGGGGGGGGGGGGGGGGGACTGGTGCGACTGAACATAGCAAAGGCATTCTGCCAGGAGGGGGGGGGGGCATCGGAGCACATGTATCCCGCTCTCCTCTCTCTCTCTCTCTCTCTCTCTCTCTCTCCCTCACGCGATTCATCTCCACTGGCGAGCTATAGCCAGGATATGAATTATTCACCCTCCACTGTGACAAGAAAGGAGAGCTGAAGGAACCGGAAAAGTGGGTGGTTGTATTATGTGGGGTAAAATTCAGGAGAAACTAAAAGCCGTATAGGGAAAAGAGAGGCAGGGAGGCAAAGGTGGACACACATAGGTAGGTTTGTCCCGATCCGATTACGTGATCGTAAATCGGGGCAGATCTCGTCATTTTCAAATTATCTGAATCGGATTGGGAGCTAAATAAACGTGATCAGGACATCCCTAGCATCAATATTATATCCATATCATGACCTTAGACTCGATATTGTCTGTGATTTTGGATAGTGTACTATTGTGATATGGCATAAGTGTTCTAGAAAAATATAAATATCGGATCAGAAACAAATCGGCATCTCCTCACACTTTAGGGTGAAGCGGCATCCACATGTCTAGGTGGTAGGTGAAAGTAGAAGGTTCCCAGTTTGATCCCCTCCTCCTCCTCCTGGCTCTATGCCGACCTGTCCCAGAGCAAGACACTTTTTCACTCTACAGGCTACACTAATCCTTGCTGAATGTTAGCCCCAGAATAGGGATCCAAGGCACTGGCTCTCAACGTTAGGTCCCGGGGACCACCAAGTGGTCTACAGGTATTTAGTACCATTTGCGCGACTTGCTCTCAGACTTACTGTGAAGTGAAGGGCGCCCACCGTGACTGCCACACGATTGCAGATTCACTGCCACTATACGTTACGAGACATGAATGCAGTGTGTTATTGTATAAAACAAAATCACACCTGTGTGAAGTGAGGGGCGCTTGTATCATCATACATCATCTCATTCCGGCCAATCACAATTTGCGTCCTCACTTTTGTCTTCAATGTTTGTGTTTACACACTTTGTCTTAATTCAATGTTTGTGTTTACACAATGTTTGTGTTTACACAAAAACTCAAAGCTGGGCATA
>NC_136800.1:23421783-23434283 GCF_951216825.1 Electrona antarctica | reverse complement strand
GCGTGCGTGCGTGCGTGCGTGCGTGCGTGCGTGCGTGGAGGTTATAGGAGAGCCACTTCAGCAGGCCTGTGAGGACCTGAGCAGGGTTTGTGTGCAGAGCTTTTAACTTCGATAAACTTTTCACCACAGTAGATTAACTTTGCCACCGCTGGTCCCTGCCTGACGTTTCTGCATTAGTCAGCGTCAGCGAGCAGATGAGAAGCTGTCACTGCAAGGACAACCAGATTACGTTTGCTTTGTAGGTGTCAGTCTCCCTCTCCCTCTCCCTCGCTCTCTCCCTCTCAAGTCCCTTGTAAATAGTGTTTTAGCAGCTTGCAGAGGAATGTGGGTGTTTCCTTCCTTCATATAACGGTAATATACCCTGAGAGGCAAAAGGGGCGTGGCTTTAGGGGAAATGGGCGTGGCTTTAATCAACGCTAATGAAGCTCATCTGGTGCATGGCCATATTAATTAACTACAGATTTTAACCCATTCAGGATGGGAACCCCTTTTGGGGTTCTTGTTGCTATGTACAGTATATAGCAATATAACATTTTTGAATAAAAACTTATGAACGGAAAACTTATGGTCAGTATTTAGAAGAATGTACTGTGTGCTTCTCATGCTACCACACTAAACAGTAGTTACTGTACTGTGTGTTGCTCACGCTACCACATTAAACACTATGTACAGTACTGTGCTGCTCACTCACGCTACCACACTAAACACTATGTACTGTGCTGCTCACTCACTATTATTGTTTTCTTTTTATTATTGTGGATCTCGCTCTCAACAATGCGACACGTTGGGATAGATAATAGATTTGCTATTTTCAACCGATGTACTTACATCATTTTGATTCTATATTAGCTCATTTTTTGGGGACTGGGGACCCCCTGAAACTCCTTCAAGGACCCCTGGGGGCCCCATTATGAGAATCATTGCTTTGTGCTGTCTCATGCACAAGTAGGCCTATAGTAGAATTTGAGAAACAGACATTGTGGAAAATATACAACATATCAACAAACAGGCAATTGTATTGTTCCATAGCCCTCATAGAAGTTTTTATGATTAAAATAAACGATTTGGGGAGATAGGCGTATAATTAGGGAAAGATTCAGGTTGGGGTTTAGGGTTAGGTATAGGTTTAGGTAAAGTGGCAAAAGGTTTAATGAAGACTAAACAGGTATACTATGATCAAGGGGAGAAAGCAGGCAAACTATTGGCATGGAGGATAAAAATACAATTGATAGTATAAAGTTAAAATCCGGTGACATATCTATAGACCCAACAGAGATTAACAACTCATTCAGGGACTTTTATAAAGCACTATATACATCAGAATATACAATAAATAGGGCACAGACTACTTTTTTTGATCAGTTACAATTCCAGACTATATCAGAGGAAGAAAAAATAGAACTAGATGGCCTATTAACAATAACGACCTCAGCAAAATAATAGGAGAAATAAATAGTGGTAAAGCGCCTGGACCAGAAGGGCTACCAATAGAGTTCTACAAAACCTTCAAAAGACAACTTGTAAAACCACTTCTTGATATGTATGAAGAATCATTTAATAAAGGAATACTTCCAGATTCATTGAGATTAAAACCAAGTAAACCTTCAACTGAATGCTTACTCGTCATATAGACCGATTAGTCTAATGGGATGTGACATGAAACTTCTATGTAAAGCTCTTTCTACAAGACTAGATAAGTACCTGCCTCAATTAATCAATGAGGACCAACAAGGTTTTATACAAAAAAGACAAGGATACCACAATATTAGAAGAGTTTTAAATATCCTATATGAGAAGCATAACGCAAAGGACACTGCGATGTTATCAGTTGACGCAAGCCAGGCATTTGATAGAATAGAATTTTGAAGTACTTCCTAGGTATGGGAAACTTTCCTTGAATGGATTAAACTATTATACACAAACCCAGCTGCAGAGATACTAACTAATAGCAATATATCTAAACCTTTTTGTTTGCAACGGTCGACAAGACAAGGCTGTCCTTTGTCTCCTTTTGCTGTTCACGTTAGCCATTGAACCATTAGCTACGGCTGTAAGAGCACATACAGCAATATCGGGCATTAAAATTGGGTCAGTAGAACACCGTATTTCTTTATATGCCGATTACATAATATTTTTTGTGACCAAACTAGAAAATAGTATTCCCAATCTAAGCAGACTAATCGAACACTTCGGAGAGTTTTCTGGATATAAAATTAATAACTCAAAGTCCGTATTAATGTTCCTTAATAAGGAAGAAAGACAAAGTCCCATAGTAAATACCCCATTCATGACAACCACTGAGGGTTTTAAGTACTTGGGTGTTATGATCACCCCCGATATTGGGGAAATGGTCCCAGCTAATTATAACCCTCTAGTGGACAAAACAACAGAGACACTGGGCCGTTGGTCCAATATGCCCATATCCATGATTGGAAGAATAAATAATACAAATGTAAATTCTGCCAAAATGTATATACTATTTTCAAACAATTCCATTTCCACTTCCAAATATCTGTTTTGATAATTTAACTAAACTATTTAGCAGATTTGTTTGGAACGGAAGGAAAGCTAGACTTCAATTTGCTATATCTGCCTTATGAAAGAGGGGGACTCCAGATGCCTAACCTTAGATGGTATTACATGGCAGCTCAGCAGGTGCATCGTATTATTTTAAAAACACTTCACCCCCAATATGGGTAAACATCGAACAAGAATCCATTCCAGATTTACCACTACACTTATATTTATAATATTCCTCAGATGTTAAACAATACAAAAACGTACAAAAAAATCTGTTCCTCAAAAATACAATCTCAGTTCTGTATGCCGCCCATAAACACATGGGTGGTATGCCTACACTATCCCAGTTCACTGGGCTTTAAGCTATGGAACAACAAAGGTATCAAGAAAATAATGGACCTTTATACTGATGGAGTGATGCTCTCATTTGAACACTTATGTCAAAGATACCAAATCCCAAATAAACATTTCTTTAAAGGTGTAGTGAAAAAATACGTTTTTCACACTTTTAGACCATATCCGTGGTCATCATATGGGCATACCTAACAATGGATGCCAAAAAAATGGGTAAATTCTCATTTGTGTGTGTTTTTATATCAAAAGTCCATAAAGATATATTTTTTATTACTTCCTGAAAACGAAAATGTGGTGCGTGATGACGTGTCGAGGCCCACATCGATAAAAGCCAATCAAAATTAAGCTCACCCGTTTAATTCCCCATATCTCCGCATCCGTCCAGCACAGCTGCTACTGATAACAGAAATCCTCTGTTTTTATTCCCATTCAAGATAACATCCAGACAGTGTACTACTCGGTTTCAACTTAATCATCACGCTAAAATGTGCATCTGAAAACATTATAGGGTAGAAATAAGCCACATAACAGTAAACTGGTACAGCACAAACCATGCTCTGCGTATAGCATAGCTACCATCCCATCGCCTGAAGGGATGCAACGCTCTGATTGGTTCAGAAACTTCATAGCGGTGTTTCAACTTGAAACCGTCTGAAACTTCAAAATAAAATGTCCACCATTTCCGTTTCACTACTACGCCTTTAAATACTTAGAATTAAAAAGCTACATGTTCGGATAATGTACTGTATATACCACCCCTATCAATACTTGAGAAAACATTGATTTCAGAAGAGAAGGGAGGCATATCGGTATACTATAACCTGTTAGTTGACTACAGTACTGATTCAACAATAGACAAATGAAATGCTTGGAAACTAGACATCCAAGAAGACATTGATGAGACAGAGTGGAAACAGGCATGTTTAAAAGCACAAAAACAGACAATAAATACAAGGTTTAAACTACTTCAATATAAATGGTTAATGAGAATGTATATAACTCCTGTTAAACTCCATCATAATGTCTGCTAGTATTCCAGATGTTTGTACTAAATGTTTAACAGAGAAAGGTACTCTATTTAACTGTATGTGGGAGTGTCCTAAAATGAAAATATTTTGGAATGGAGTTATAACGTGTCTGTCAGAAATATCTAGAACTACAGTTCCGCTTGATTGATTGATTGATTGATTGAAATATTTATTAACAGTTTGCAGAATTACAGTACATTTCAAGCACAAACTCAATACAAAGGCTGTTAACTGTGAGTGGACGACCCAATTAAGCATTACGCTAAACGCAAAACTCTGTATACTTGGAATATATCCAAAGAACTTTCTACAGACAGCGAACCAGACAAAAATCTTGGATTTTGGATTTCTTCATGCAAGGAGAGCTGTTGCGCTATGCTGGAAAAACACAGACGATCCAACACTGAGGATGTGGCAAAAGGAAATTATGAATTGTATTGGACTGGAAAGACTTACGTATATAGTTAAGGGCAGACAGAATGATTTTGTCCAGCTTTGGGAGACATACATGAATACTATACAGACTATTATCTAAGAGGAAAATAAACAGAACTGAAAACTAAAGAACAACACAAATGTCTTATTTTAGTTTATCTTATTTAGATACTTATTTTTGTTTTGTTTATACAAGTGCAAGTGCAATATCTCTGTGTGTGTGTGTGTGTGAGTGTGTGTGAATGTATTGTATGTAATGTATGTTATACAAAAAAAGTCAATACAAATATTATTGAAAAAAAAGAAAAGGTATCGGTTTAGGGGTCGGAATTGGAGTCATGCCTTATGCACCTGTGTCATGCACCAAAGACCTTATGCACCTGTGTCATGCACCAAAGACAAAGATCTACAAGTTCACAACACGTTCCAATATATTGAGTATTTTGCATAATACTGACAGTGAGATGCTCATGTTATGTTGTACCTGTGTGTGTGTGTGTGTGTGTGTGTGTGTGTGTGTGTGTGTGTGTGTGTGTGTGTGTGTGTGTGTGTGTGTGTGTGCAATGATTTGTGAAGGGAAGGTCGAGGTTGACTTAGAGACATAAGGTGTGTGTGTGTGTGTGTGTGTGCGCGCGTCCACGTGGATGCACGCGTGCGTGTGTGTGTGTGTGTGCGTGCTTGCGTGTGCGTGCATCACAGTTGATCAGTGGGTACTGGGTAGCACTATCTCCGGCCAACAGACCTTTATAGACAATGTTTGCTTCAGAGGTGATGGACACACACATGCAGACGCAAGTGCGTGCGCACGCACGCACGCTCGCGCGCGCACACGCACACACGCACACACAACACACAACACACACACACACACACACACACACACACACACACACACACACACACAGTACAACAGTGAGACGGGGGAGCTGTTTTCATTTAGGTCACATTTACATTTCTCTCGGTTTGGTTTGGATTCGTTTCTCTCTCTCTCTCTCTCTCTCTCTCTCTCTCTCTCACAACCGCTCGCACACACCTCACCCACAACCTGCAGCCAGCCATGTGGATGGCAGAAAACATGCGAACGTCTAGGAGAGAGAGAGAGCGAGAGAGAGAGAGAGAGAGAGAGAGAGAGAGAGAGAAGGCAATGGGGGGTCTTCATAACCAATTAGGTCGTGTTCTTTCTTCCAGCCTTCATCCCCGTTTTCTCCTTCCTTTTCTACCCCCCCCCCCCCCATCCCCTCATTTACCTCCTGACTTAATTAACCACCTTCACTGGGTGGGTGGGTGGGTGGGTAGGTGGGTGTCCATGTATAAGCAGTGGTGGAAAAAATACTATTTTATCTTGTACATAAGTAAAAGTAACAATACCACTCTGTTACCAGTAAAAAAAAAAAGGCCTGTATTAAACATGTTACTTGCTGAGGTGGTGAATGTAGGTCTTGTAATAATCGTTAAAATGTGCAATGTTGACTATAGTAACTACATTTTTCAAGTTTTCAAATAATTGTAGTGGAGTAAAATCAAGTACATTTGCCTCTGAGATGTAGTGGAGTAAAAGCGCGCACACACACACACACACACACACACACACACACACACACACACACACACACACACACACACACACACACACACACACACACACACACACACACACACACACACACACACACACACACACACACACACACACACACACACACACACACACACACACACCAGTAACTTTTCAAGAAATGGAAAAATGTATCTCCACTGGATTCAATCTAGTATTTAGCTATACTTTTCATCATAATCACACACATCCATGTGTTTTGGCATGCCACAAAATACATGAGCAGACTGATGCAGTAGCAATCGCCTGCATTTGCTGTACTTTCGCGCAACACCGCTAGTGCGCCACACGACAAAGTATAAACTAGAGCATTCATTTATCGTCTCTGTCGAGTGGGAACCTCATACAGTTACGAAAATAGCAATAAATATCAGATTGACAAGCTCTAAACGTGACGCTTCGCGCCACACCTCAAGCTTGTACATCTGCTATCTTGGATACTTGTGTGTGACACTGTAGTGTGATCAAATAGGCAATAGGGCATTCATTTACGGAGAAAGAAATGTTAAAATATGCATGTAGGAGGTTTATAGGAGGACAGTAATGATCTGGGAGAAGAAAATATACAAAAAATGGAGATACAAGGTTTCTCTCTCTCTCCCTCTCCTTCCCTCCCTTGTGCCCACACACACACACACACACACACACACACACACACACACACACACACACACACACACACACACACACACACACACACACCTCCCCCCCCCCCCCCCCCCCATAGCCCCCCCCCCTTCCTCTCTGCCCATCCACCCGCCCACCCACCACAGAGCTGAATTATACATCAGAGACGTTTCTCTCCTCAGCACTGCCACAGCCATCCTATCCTCTCTCATCCGCAGTGTGGCCGCGCGCGTTTGGTGTAAACAACACGTTAGCCGTGCAAACAATCTCTGCATATCGTCGCCGTCGGCCATGAAACTTCCTATTGCCACTTTCTACAGTAACTGTTTTTCCCGTAAATGAACGCCCTGCTTGATGATACTACATCAACCGTGATAGCATCACAAGCAACAGATCGATAAAGCTTGACACCGCGTTGCTTCACATCGCGTTTTGAGCTCTGTAGATCTGCTACTTTTGCTATTTTTGAATTTGAAGTCCTGAAATCGAACCGTTTTGGATATAACAAGGTTTCTGATAGAGACAATATTAATCCCCCTCCCAGTGCTCCCACCCCTCAAGTCTGATGAATGAAAAGTGTATGACAATCAGAGACAATGTACTGTTCACACATCACAGTTATAGGGCAGTGGTTCCCAAAGTGGGGTCTGGGGACCCCCAGGGGTCCTTGAGGGAGTGCCAGGGGGTCCTCAGCTAAATGATAGTTTGGAACCAAATGGACCCTTATGGGTCTGTAACTCTGAGAGTATACAAATGGAACCAAATGGACCCATTTGGACCCAATGGGTCCATTTGGTTCCATTTGTATACTCTATACTCAGTCAAATGATTGATAGTTAGGGGAGGATCAACAAAATTACCCTTCATGGTCTGTAACTCTTTACAATACCTATGCTTTTTGTGTTTCCTTAAAGCAAGTACTCCAAAGAACGTTAACTCGACTACAGATTTGAGTGAGCTGCGGACCACATTTTCACCTGCAGTTGAGCAGTATTCCATCAGGGACAGTATTTAGCGTCTCTGTCGGGTGTTCTGAAAATGTTACTTTTCGGGATTCAAATTCACGCCTATTCAGTATTCACCTGTTGTAGGTGTGCATGCTAGAGACTTGCTTTTTAAGGATTCAAGATAGCAGATCCACAACCACTACTTTTTATGCTTTTGTGTGAAGCTGTACTGTGATAAAGTAGCATTAATGTATGGAGGAGGGAAAAAAAGTATGGAGATACCAGGTTTCTGCAAGATATACGTACTTTGACTCAGTACTGTGGCTGAGTTTGTCTACCACTGGCACGCACATGCGCATGCGTGTGCCTATAACAGCCGAATGCCATATCAGCGCCGCTCTCCCCTGCCTGCCTGGTATGCGTGTGTGTGTGTGTGTGTGTGTGTGTGTGTGTGTGTGTGTGTGTGTGTGTGTGTGTGCGCGCGTGCATGCTTGTTGTTGAGAGGTGTCGCATCATGACCTACATACACTACTTTGAGCAGTGCTAAACTTTCGTCTCCATGGTTACTCCCAATGTGAGCGCTAGGCTAGAGGAGGAGGGAGGGAGCCTAGGAGAAGAAGAGCCTGGATGGATGCTGGCTGTGCGTCTGCCTAGCGCTAGCCTAGCGCTGCCTGCCTGCCTGCCTAGCTCCCTGTCTGTCTGCCTGTCTGCCTGCCTTGTGCTGCCCGTCTGCCTGCCTGCCTCCCTGTATGTCTGTCTGCCTGTCTACCGCTGCCTGTCTGTCTGCCTGCCTAGCGTTGCCTGCCTGCCTAGCTCCCTGTCTGTCTGTCTGTCTGCCTGCCTGTCTGCCTGCCTAGCTCCATGTCTGTCTGCCTGCCTGTCTGCCTCCTTCCTCAGCCCAGTGCTGACTGAACTCAACTGCCCACGCAACTTCTGCTTCTCACTGTTCCTTCAACACATCCAGTATAATTTATACTGTATCGATATGACACTGTCAACAGTCAACCTCCGTTCCGTATATATACATGCAGAGCATGAGAGACTATATGCTTGAGTCTAGAGTCAATGTTACTTTGTCAGAATCACAAGATACTATATCTCTTTCGCAGTGGTGGAAAAAGTACTCAAAGTAGTAGTAGTAGCCTACTTGTTTTGCTAAAGTTTCACAAGTTTTCAAATGTATAAAAGAAATTCACACCTGTGTGAAGTGAGTGGTGCAACTCCGTGTGGGGGTCCATATATTCATGCAGTTAATACAGTATATGTGTGTGCATTAGGCTGCACAACAGTGACGCTTGGTGATGAAAACCAACCAAACGCTATTTTTGTGCTCGGACACAACCAGGGACACATAGGGACACAGCCAGAGACACACAAAGCTCTGTATATAGTAGTGGTTGCACAAAAAAACAGCCAATCTACAATGTGAGCTTGTAAATCGGCTATTTTCAAATGGCCGAAATGTATATAGGGCTGAAGTGGTTAATGTAAATACATTTTGCAATAATAATCAAGATCTACAAAGGAACTAAATCAAGTTTTCAATTAATTGTAGTGGTATAATTGTAAGTACAATATTTGCCTCTGAGATGTAGTGGAGTAGAAGTAAAACTACAGAAAATTGGGAGTACTCCAATACAGTAAAAAAAAATCTAAAATTGTACTTAAGTGCAGTACTTAAGTAAATTTAATTAATTCATTAAAGTAAACTTAGATTATTTCCACCACTGCTATCTAACATTACATTTTATAAGACGGCATGGTCGTCAAGGCTACTGTACAGCCTTGACCTGACACACATACCTAAACTTGCCAAATGTAAACAGCAAAATCAGTACAACGTGCTGCTTGTCACATGAGCAAGTATATAGAGTATATAGGGCTTAACCACGTGTTGTGGTAAAACACGTGTGCTGTGGAAGGCTGCAATGTTATCCTCCGTGTTTGTGTGCGCTCGTGCACGCGAGTCTGTGCGTGCAAGTACGCGCGCGTCCTCGCTGTCTATCCGATTAGCATCTTTGTGTTCAAAAGCGCCGTGTTCTCGCCTCGCGGCGCAATCCGGCACACAGAGCTAAAATTATAAGCCCCCCCCCCCTCCTCTCCCCTTTCATCAAAAATAGCTTTCTGTCTCTTTTATCTATGCTTTCTTCTGTATCCCCCCCCACCCCCCCCCTCTCTCTCTCTCTCTCTCTCTCTCTCTCTCTCTCTCTCTCTCTCTCTCTCTCTCTCTCCGGCTCTCCTTCCATCCACTCCTGCCCTGCCTCCACAGTGGAGCAGGGAGAGGTTTCGCTTTAATTGGCGAGCCATCACTGTTTATGCTGCCACCAACACACACAAACGCACACGCATGCACGCGCGTGCACACACACTCTAGACAACACCCCCCACCCCCCGCTCCCCTGTGACCCTGCTTGCCTGCCACCGCTACCATAACAACACACCGCGGCTATCTCGGTGTGAAGCTTGTAGATTTGCCATTTTTAAGCGTTGCTAGCTGCTACATCTGACCTTGTGTGTTTGTGTGTTTGTATGTCTGTCTATCTTATCTTTATGAGTACTGCATAAAGAGCTGCAACTGATTGCAACACAACGCTGCACTGATTTAACCCTTCAAATCTATGCCAAACCCAGAATATCTCAGGTTTATTCAAATCTCGGCGCACACGCACGCGATCTATAGCATCTTTAGGGCTCAGATTGAGATAAACGACAATGTTTAGAGCTTGATAAACTTTAATACGACCTCGCGAGTAGAAAACTAATGTTTACATCGGCAGATGACGGCCCGGAGTGAAGCTATGAAATGGAAGGTTATCACTTCCTGTTCACCGAGCCAGTTCACAGCTCTCTAAAGAGTCTCATTTTCGTGCATTATGCTGGCACTGGCTCCTGAGTGGAGCCATCTAGTGGCGGCATGTATTCGGTTAAGAGAGAGGGAGAGCAGCAGCCTGACCGAGCTTTAAGTAACAGTATTTGCAACACCTGGGTGTGAGGCATTGTTTTCTCCATTGGTTCTCCGAGTGGGGTACGGGGACCCACAGGGGTCCTTCAGGGGGGTTCCAGGGGGTCCCCAGCAAAAGTAGTTAACATAGCATCACAATCATCTTATAGTGCCCGGACAGGAGTCAACCCACAGAGCCTATAGTCCTTCTACGCGCCAGATTGATCTACCTCCCAGTCCCTGCAGAGTAGTTCGGGAGCAACAGTTTGTGTGGCCTTGGTCTTTCCCTAATGGGACTGATCGAGGGTAGCTACTGGGACGTAAGTCGGGACTTGATCACCTGAGTGAGGGGTATGATGTTCGAGAGACCCGAAACCCCGATGACCTTGGGATACATCACTGAGGAGTGAGGATACGTCCCAGGTGCATCCATGCAATGTTTTTTTTTTCTTTTCGTTCGATCCATTTATTGGCTGTTCAAAAATAGCAGAACTACAAGCTGTAGTGCTATTTTTGGAAATATTCGAAAAATATAGATAACTTCTGGCAGTCCCTGGCACAACCATTTTCAGATGGGGCTCAAATATATATCAATTGGGATGTCCTTGGCCATGAAAAGGTTTGAGAACCACTGGTTTACTTCATTCACTGGGTGTCATTGTATGTTTGAAACATATTTCTTTAATTGACTTGGACTATTATTATTGTCATTCTGTAATTATTTTGTATTTATTTTTTAAACTTTTGAATTAAAAAAATGGGGATGCCAGGTTGAAACTAAACGGTTAGTCCCTTAAAAAGTGTTTTTGCCTCTGTAAATAGCGTCACAATCAGTTTCACCACTTTAACGCTATACAGGGCCGGATCTACCATATGGGCACTTTGGGCACGTGCCCAGGGGCCCTTGGTCACCAGGGGCCCCTCAAAAAAAAGGAAAAAAAAGTTTAGATTTTCTTTTTTTTCTTTTTTGCTCCACAGAATATTTCCCTGCTAATCCGAATGAAATAAATGGTGTCTAAAAAGATTAGTGTTTTATTGTTGGTGAGAAGGGCAGCTAAAAAGTGCAATTGTGTGTAAAGCAGCAACAATGTGCTAGATTGGCTGTCACTCTGGGGGGGTAGGCG
Source organism: Electrona antarctica (assembly GCF_951216825.1). Lineage (NCBI taxonomy): Eukaryota > Metazoa > Chordata > Actinopteri > Myctophiformes > Myctophidae > Electrona > Electrona antarctica. Next base: position 23,422,692 of record NC_136800.1, on the reverse strand, counting down.
ACCGGAAATAGGCCAATATAACGGCATAAAACTGCCCCAAAACGGCTCCAAAACCGCAAAGATGTTGCACGCGTGTGAAGGGGGGGGGGGACCCTTCGAGCTTCAGTGCCCAGGGGCCCTCAGAGGTGTTAATCCGGCCCTGACGCTATACATTGACTATATGAAAATAGCCGAATGAAAAAAGCATATTTTTGTAAACATGTAAGATGCGAGTCTGCGGCCAAAGATATATAAATTTGGGGGTCCTTGACAAGAAGAACTCCATACACTGCTGCACAAATCACAGTCATATTGTCTCTGTCGGGTGGAAACCTCATTATGTCAAACTGTTCGTTTTCAGGATTCAAATTAAAAAACAGCAAAAGTAGCTCAAAACACGTCGCCTGTTTGGATCCTTTACTTTTTATGCTTTTGTGTGATGCTGTAGTATGATCAAGTAGGCCTTTCATTTACAGACAAACACAAAAAGTTGAAAAATATGAAGATACGATTTTTCTGCCCTGGCAGCAAGGATATTATGCTCCCGTGTTGTTGTTGTTGTGGGACACGTTGCATCCTCAGCACAGTCAGCTCACACTTGAGATGAATGAATCCATTCATTAATAATGCATATGGTCATTAATAAGTCATCCACCAGTCAGTTAGTCAGTCAGATCTGATCCAAAAAACGCAGCAGAGAAGTCAAGAGGAACACGAGCGCGGGGAGGAATTAGAGCAACGTGTCAGGAGCACAGCAGTGCATGGGCTACTGACATGTTTGGCTCTCCAGCAGAGGCTTTCCACCAACAGCTTGTGGAGCAAACTGGTCCATAGAGTGTCCTGACGTCACTTACTATAGGGCTGTCTGTCACCATTCCACATTTTTAAGTTGACCGACCGTATTGTCACATGAATAATTGCGATTCACGA
>NC_136800.1:23346783-23416783 GCF_951216825.1 Electrona antarctica | reverse complement strand
TTACTGCAGTACTTGTTACTGCAGTACTTGTTACTGCAGTACTTGTTATGCAGTACTTGTTATGCAGTACTTGTTACTGCAGTACTTGTTATGCAGTACTTGTTATGCAGTACTTGTTACTGCAGTACTTGTTATGCAGTACTTGTTACTGCAGTACTTGTTACTAGAGTACTTGTTACTGCAGTACTTGTTACTGCAGTACATGTTACTGCAGTACTTGTTATGAAGTTCTTGTTACTGCAGTACTTGTTACTGCAGTACTTGTTACTGCAGTACTTGTTATGCAGTACTTGTTATGCAGTACTTGTTATGCAGTTCTTGTTACTGCAGTACTTGTTATGCAGTACTTGTTATGCAGTACTTGTTATGCAGTACTTGTTACTGCAGTACTTGTTACGCAGTTCTTGTTACTGCAGTACTTGTTATGCAGTACTTGTTACTGCAGTACTTGTTACTGCAGTACTTGTTATTGCAGTACTTGTTACTGCAGTACTTGTTACTGCAGTACTTGTTATGCAGTACTTGTTACTGCAGTACTTGTTATGCAGTACTTGTTACTGCAGTACTTGTTATGCAGTACTTGTTACTGCAGTACTTGTTATGCAGTACTTGTTACTGCAGTACTTGTTATGCAGTACTTGTTACTGCAGTTCTTGTTACTTCAGTACTTGTTACTGCAGTACTTGTTACTGCAGTACTTGTTATGCAGTACTTGTTATGCAGTACTTGTTATACAGTACTTGTTACTGCAGTACTTGTTATGCAGTTCTTGTTACTGCAGTACTTGTTACTGCAGTACTTGTTATGCAGTACTTGTTATGCAGTTCTTGTTACTGCAGTACTTGTTACTGCAGTACTTGTTACTGCAGTACTTGTTACGCAGTACTTGTTATGCAGTACTTGTTATGCAGTTCTTGTTACTGCAGTACTTGTTACTGCAGTACTTGTTATGCAGTTCTTGTTACTGCAGTACTTGTTACTGCAGTACTTGTTATGCAGTACTTGTTACTGCAGTACTTGTTACTGCAGTACGTGTTACTGCAGTACGTGTTATGCCGTTCTTGTTACTGCAGTACTTGTTACTGCAGTACGTGTTACTGCAGTACTTGTTATGCAGTACTTGTTACTGCAGTACTTTTTACTGCAGTACTTGTTACTGCAGTTCTTGTTACTGCAGTACTTGTTATGCAGTTCTTGTTACTGCAGTACTTGTTACTGCAGTACTTGTTACTGCAGTACGTGTTACTGCAGTACTTGTTATGCAGTTCTTGTTACTGCAGTACTTGTTACTGCAGTACTTGTTATGCAGTACTTGTTATGCAGTACTTGTTATGCAGTACTTGTTACTGCAGTACTTGTTACTGCAGTACATGTTACTGCAGTACTTGTTAATGCAGTACTTGTTATGCAGTACTTGTTATGCAGTTCTTGTTACTGCAGTACTTGTTACTGCAGTACTTGTTATGCAGTACTTGTTATGCAGTTCTTGTTACTGCAGTACTTGTTACTGCAGTACTTGTTATGCAGTTCTTGTTACTGCAGTACTTGTTATGCAGTACTTGTTACTGCAGTACTTGTTACTGCAGTACTTGTTACTGCAGTACGTGTTACTGCAGTACGTGTTATGCAGTTCTTGTTACTGCAGTACTTGTTACTGCAGTACGTGTTACTGCAGTACTTGTTATGCAGTACTTGTTACTGCAGTACTTGTTACTGCAGTACTTGTTATGCAGTACTTGTTACTGCAGTACTTGTTACTGCAGTACTTGTTATGCAGTTCTTGTTACTGCAGTACTTGTTACTGCAGTACTTGTTATGCAGTTCTTGTTATGCAGTACTTGTTATGCAGTACTTGTTATGCAGTTCTTGTTACTGCAGTACTTGTTATGCAGTTCTTGTTATGCAGTACTTGTTATGCAGTACTTGTTACTGTAGTACTTGTTACTGCAGTACTTGTTATGCAGTTCTTGTTATGCAGTACTTGTTACTGCAGTACTTGTTACTGCAGTACTTGTTATGCAGTTCTTGTTACTGCAGTACTTGTTACTGCAGTACTTGTTACTGCAGTACTTGTTATGCAGTACTTGTTATGCAGTTCTTGTTACTGCAGTACTTGTTATGCAGTACTTGTTACTGCAGTACTTGTTACTGCAGTACTTGTTATGCAGTTCTTGTTATGCAGTACTTGTTACTGCAGTACTTGTTATGCAGTACTTGTTACTGCAGTACTTGTTATGCAGTTCTTGTTATGCAGTACTTGTTACTGCAGTATTTGTTACTGCAGTTCTTGTTATGCAGTACTTGTTACTGCAGTACTTGTTATGCAGTTCTTGTTATGCAGTACTTGTTATGCAGTACTTGTTACTGCAGTACTTGTTATGCAGTACTTGTTATGCAGTTCGTGTTACTGCAGTACTTGTTACTGCAGTACTTGGTATGCAGTTCTTGTTATGCAGTACTTGTTACTGCAGTACTTGTTATGCAGTTCTTGTTACTGCAGTACTTGTTACTGCAGTACTTGTTACTGCAGTACTTGTTATGCAGTACTTGTTACTGCAGTACTTGTTATGCAGTTCTTGTTATGCAGTACTTGTTATGCAGTTCTTGTTACTGCAGTACTTGTTACTGCAGTACTTGTTATGCAGTACTTGTTACTGCAGTACTTGTTACTGCAGTACTTGTTACTGCAGTACTTGTTATGCAGTACTTGTTACTGCAGTACTTGTTACTGCAGTACTTGTTACTGCAGTACTTGTTATGCAGTACTTGTTACTGCAGTACTTGTTATGCAGTACTTGTTATGCAGTTCTTGTTACTGCAGTACTTGTTACTGCAGTACTTGTTATGCAGTACTTGTTACTGCAGTACTTGTTATGCAGTTCTTGTTACTGCAGTACTTGTTACTGCAGTACTTGTAATGCAGTTCTTGTTACTGCAGTACTTGTTACTGCAGTACTTGTTATGCAGTACTTGTTATGCAGTTATTGTTATGCAGTACTTGTTATGCAGTACTTGTTACTGCAGTACTTGTTATGCAGTACTTGTTACTGCAGTTCTTGTTACTGCAGTACTTGTTACTGCAGTACTTGTTACTGCAGTACTTGTTACTGCAGTACTTGTTATGCAGTACTTGTTATGCAGTACTTGTTATGCAGTACTTGTTACTGCAGTACTTGTTATGCAGTTCTTGTTACTGCAGTACTTGTTACTGCAGTACTTGTTATGCAGTACTTGTTATGCAGTACTTGTTATGCAGTACTTGTTATGCAGTACTTGTTACTGCAGTACTTGTTATGCAGTACTTGTTATGCAGTTCTTGTTACTGCAGTACTTGTTACTGCAGTACTTGTTATGCAGTACTTGTTACTGCAGTACTTGTTATGCAGTTCTTGTTACTGCAGTACTTGTTACTGCAGTACTTGTAATGCAGTTCTTGTTACTGCAGTACTTGTTACTGCAGTACTTGTTATGCAGTACTTGTTATGCAGTTATTGTTATGCAGTACTTGTTATGCAGTAGTTGTTACTGCAGTACTTGTTACTGCAGTACTTGTTACTGCAGTACTTGTTATGCAGTACTTGTTATGCAGTACTTGTTATGCAGTACTTGTTACTGCAGTACTTGTTATGCAGTTCTTGTTACTGCAGTACTTGTTACTGCAGTACTTGTTATGCAGTACTTGTTACTGCAGTACTTGTTATGCAGTTCTTGTTACTGCAGTACTTGTTACTGCAGTACTTGTTACTGCAGTACTTGTTATGCAGTACTTGTTACTGCAGTACTTGTTATGCAGTTCTTGTTACTGCAGTACTTGTTACTGCAGTACTTGTTACTGCAGTACTTGTTATGCAGTTCTTGTTACTGCAGTACTTGTTACTGCAGTACTTGTTATGCAGTACTTGTTACTGCAGTACTTGTTATGCAGTTCTTGTTAGTGCAGTACTTGTTACTGCAGTACTTGTTATGCAGTACTTGTTACTGCAGTACTTGTTACTGCAGTACTTGTTATGCAGTTCTTGTTACTGCAGTACTTGTTATGCAGTTCTTGTTACTGCAGTACTTGTTATGCAGTACTTGTTACTGCAGTACTTGTTATGCAGTACTTGTTACTGCAGTACTTGTTATGCAGTACTTGTTATGCAGTACTTGTTACTGCAGTACTTGTTACTGCAGTACTTGTTACTGCAGTACTTGTTATGCAGTACTTGTTACTGCAGTACTTGTTACTGCAGTACTTGTTATGCAGTTCTTGTTACTGCAGTACTTGTTACTGCAGTACTTGTTACTGCAGTACTTGTTATGCAGTTCTTGTTATGCAGTACTTGTTACTGCAGTACTTGTTACTGCAGTACTTGTTACTGCAGTACTAGTTATGCAGTACTTGTTATGCAGTACTTGTTACTGCAGTACTTGTTATGCAGTTCTTGTTATGCAGTACTTGTTATGCAGTTCTTGTTACTGCAGTACTTGTTACTGCAGTACTTGTTATGCAGTACTTGTTATGCAGTACTTGTTACTGCAGTACTTGTTACTGCAGTACTTGTTACTGCAGCACTTGTTATGCAGTTCTTGTTACTGCAGTACTTGTTACTGCAGTACTTGTTATGCAGTACTTGTTACTGCAGTACTTGTTATGCAGTTCTTGTTACTGCAGTACTTGTTACTGCAGTACTTGTTATGCAGTTCGTGTTACTGCAGTACTTGTTACTGCAGTACTTGTTAAGCAGTTCTTGTTACTGCAGTACTTGTTACTGCAGTACTTGTTACTGCAGTACTTGTTATGCAGTTCTTGTTACTGCAGTACTTGTTACTGCAGTACTTGTTACTGCAGTACTTGTTATGCAGTTCTTGTTACTGCAGTACTTGTTACTGCAGTACTTGTTATGCAGTTCTTGTTATGCAGTACTTGTTACTGCAGTACTTGTTACTGCAGTACTTGTTATGCAGTACTTGTTACTGCAGTACTTGTTATGCAGTACTTGTTACTGCAGTACTTGTTATGCAGTTCTTGTTACTGCAGTACTTGTTACTGCAGTACTTGTTACTGCAGTACTTGTTATGCAGTACTTGTTAGTGCAGTACTTGTTACTGCAGTTCTTGTTACTGCAGTACTTGTTATGCAGTTCTTGTTACTGCAGTACTTGTTACTGCAGTACTTGTTATGCAGTTCTTGTTACTGCAGTACTTGTTACTGCAGTACTTGTTATGCAGTTCTTGTTACTGCAGTACTTGTTACTGCAGTACTTGTTACTGCAGTACTTGTTACTGCAGTACTTGTTATGCAGTTCTTGTTACTGCAGTACTTGTTACTGCAGTACTTGTTATGCAGTACTTGGATCCTGCAGCATCTGATCTCATCTCTGGTCAGCGATGCAACAAGACCTTAACAAAAAAAGAAAAAGACCTTCAGCAAAAAAATGAAAATGAAAAAGTTATGTTGTTTTTGCTCCCAACAGCCAAACTATTTAAAATTTCACAAACTAGAACTAATGTCCTCCAGTCGGTCCAGCGCTTGGAAATGTGTTTCTGGATGCAAGTAGTGGTTCTGGATGCAGGGCCCAGTAGTGGTTCTGGATGCAGGGCCCAGTAGTGGTTCTGGATGCAGGGCCCAGTGGTGGTTCTGAATGTAGGGCCCAGTGGTGGTTCTGGATGCAGGGCCCAATGGTGGTTCTGGATGCAGGGCCCAGCAGTGGTTCTGGATGCAGGGCCCAGTAGTGGTTCTGGATGCAGGGCCCAGTAGTGGTTCTGGATGCAGGGCCCAGTAGTGGTTCTGGATGCAGGTCCCAGTAGTGGTTCTGGTTGCAGGGCCCAGGAGTGGTTCTGGATGCAGGGCCCAGTAGTGGTTCTGGATGCAGGGCCCAGCAGTGGTTCTGGATGCAGGGCCCAGTAGTGGTTCTGGATGCAGGGCTCAGTAGTGGTTCTGGATGCAGGGCCCAGTAGTGGTTCTAGATGCAGGGCCCAGTAGTGGTTCTGGTTGCAGGGCCCAGTAGTGGTTCTGGATGCAGGGCCCAGTAGTGGTTCTGGATGCAGGGCTCAGTAGTGGTTCTGGATGCAGGGCCCAGTAGTGGTTCTGGATGCAGGGCTCAGTAGTGGTTCTGGATGCAGGGCCCAGTAGTGGTTCTAGATGCAGGGCCCAGTAGTGGTTCTGGTTGCAGGGCCCAGTAGTGGTTCTGGATGCAGGGCCCAGTAGTGGTTCTAGATGCAGGGCCCAGTAGTGGTTCTGGATGCAGGGCCCAGTAGTGGTTCTGGATGCAGGGCTCAGTAGTGGTTCTGGTTGCAGGGCCCAGTAGTGGTTCTGGATGCAGGGCCCAGTAGTGGTTCTGGATGCAGGGCTCAGTAGTGGTTCTAGATGCAGGGCCCAGTAGTGGTTCTGGATGCAGGGCTCAGTAGTGGTTCTGGTTGCAGGGCCCAGTAGTGGTTCTGGTTGCAGGGCCCAGTAGTGGTTCTGGTTGCAGGGCCCAGTAGTGGTTCTGGTTGCAGGGCCCAGTAGTGGTTCTGGATGCAGGGCCCAGTAGTGGTTCTGGATGCAGGGCCCAGTAGTGGTTCTGGTTGCAGGGCCCAGTAGTGGTTCTGGTTGCAGGGCCCAGTAGTGGTTCTGGTTGCAGGGCCCAGTAGTGGTTCTGGTTGCAGGGCCCAGTAGTGGTTCTGGTTGCAGGGCCCAGTAGTGGTTCTGGTTGCAGGGCCCAGTAGTGGGAACACTTGAAGTGTTTGCGGCCCACCCATCTGACGGCTCTGCTGCACACCGCAGGGTCCCTGCAGTGCAGGGTCACTGTGGGGTCAAATGAGACACACGGCAAGTTTGGGACCGACGACCGAGTGGTCGGATGTTGTCCGAGTCATTATGGCCCGGACATATTTTGTGTGAATAGAATATAACGTATCCTCAGTGATGTATCCTGAGGTCAACAGGGTTTCGGGTCTACCAACATCATACCCCTCACTCAGGCGACCCAGCCAGGGTTGATCAAATCCCGACTTACGTCCCAGTAGCTACCCTCGATCAGTCCATTAGGGAATGAGCAAGGCCACACAATCCGTTGTTCCGGAACTACTCTGCCGGGACTGGGAGAACCAGATTCTGGCACGTGGAAGCACAGTGTGCTCAGGGCTCCATTTTCGTTCGAGCTTTCTAAATACAGTATTTGGGGATTTAGCAGTGGGGAAGGGGTTCCCCACTAAAGTTGGTATTTTGTTACCTGTCTAAATCCCTAAAACACCTCTGTTACCCAATTACATTATGCATAGGTGTGGTTTGGGCGTTACAATAATTAAACCAATCACTGTAAATGGTAAATGGTAAATGATGCATTTATATATATTTATCCAAGGAGCTTTACAGAGATTGTGCATTACATTCACCCATTCACACACACACATTCATACACCGATGGCAACGGAAACCATGCAAGGCACCAACTAGCACATCGGGAGCAATTAGGGGTTCAGTGTCTTGCTCAAGGACACTTCGACAGTAACTCTGGGGGAGCCCGGGTTTGAACTGGCAACCTTGTGGTTACCATCCAGGCACTCTACCCCTGAACCACCGCCGCTGTGCCACATTGCCGTTAAGAGATCCCTTATCCGTTGCCGTTATGCCCAAATATCCTTACGGTCTCCCATGGAAGAGTGATGCGTTGCTTGCCTTGAAGTCTCACGTGTGCTGCAACCCGTGCCGTTTTTCTTCTTTTTTCCCCACCGCGCACAGAGCCAAGAACACTCATCTTTTCATTGAGTGAAATCTCAAATCTCGCTCATTCAAGCTTTCATTTGGAATATATAGTGTGTGTACGCCGTCTCTACGAAACGGTATAAAGCGAAAATGAAATGTTGGGAAATCGGATTAAACACCATTTCTGCGCTATGGGGTGATGAAACTGAAGCAAATGGAATCGCGCACATTGGCTGGCACAACTTAAGTCAAATAACTTCTTTGACTAGACATATATAAACACAATGGACACAAGGAAGTGATAGGCACTCACTTCTGCTGATTATAGGAACATTACAAAGAGATGCATAGGAGAATAAGGAGAGATGATCAGATGAAGCAGCCTGACTCCGGACATCTCCATTGCAGGCGCACGGCGCGCACCGCTCTATACCAAACTATTTGTTTCTCTGCTTTCTGTTCCCAGACAGCATTTTTTGATTAAAACAAGCTATATTCAAGCAATAAGTAAAGATCGGAACATCGCGGTGACACACTTTTTGTCCCTGATGAAAGTCGAGACTCGTCTCTCTTCTGAGGTATTTGGTGTTTACATAGTCATAAAACAGATTATTATGTGGGTCTTGAAAGAATAGCAAAAATCGTTGGCAGTGTGGGCAGACTGTTCTTAGGGAAACTCTGGCAGTAAATTATCTAAATCGTTAATCGCAATTATTTGTGTGAACTCGACTCGCACACAATAGAATAAAATCACTACTGTCCTGCACTGAGCTGTACTGTAATTAAAACACTCCCTCCTGCACTGAGCTGTACTGTAATATATGGCCTTAAAACGTCACTTCCAATCCAATAGACACTGCTGGCGGCTCCCGACCTCGCGCTAAGGACTGGTGAATTGTTGCCATATTTATGAGCTATTTCTGTGTCCTGACGATTCCCCCGTGGGCCAGAACGTGGCGACTAGGGTGCTTCAGTTCGGCCTACTCCTCACATGCGGCGCACATGAGCAGAGATGGAAGAAGTACTCCGATTTACTGAAGTAAAAGTATCAATACGGCAATGTAGAAACACCCTGTCACAAGTAGTCCGCGGTATTCAAAATTTACTTGAGTAAAAGTGCAAAAGGATTGCACTTCCCTCAGCTTTGTTCTCTTCTGTTTTGCCCTGATCTCTAGGAAAGAAATCGGGAAATTAGATGAATTTGGAATCGACCTGGCCATGCCTTCTAAATCACAGTAGTTCTCACACTTTCAAGAATTTTCAAAAAGGTAAAACAAAATAGCAGATTCACAAGCTCCTAAAATTACACAGAGATGCTTTCCCGGCTTAAATGGGTTAAAGGATGTGAAACTTAGCAGATCTATTCTACAAGCAGTTCTGCAACCTCACAACACCTCGCTTTGCGAGGCATTGCGAATGTGTAGATAAAGCGAGGTGTTTGTTGTGAGCTTGTAGATCGATCTGCTATTTTGAAAATGTCTGTTTCTTTCTTATATTATTTGACAATAATATAAAATCAATGTGAGTTTACAGATTGGCTATTTTCACAATATTTGCCTCTTTCTTAGGTAATATTTGAAGATTTTGACCATTTTATAGTAGTTTGTTGGTTACTTGTGACTCTGCAATGGGCTTACTACTAGTTCATTTTTAGGGATATTGAAAAGGTCTTAAATGTCCTTACATTATGACTTCAGAAAAGTGCAGACACAGTATACACTTATATCGCATGTTGGTTTGTCCCCAAAATCATTTGGCCCCAGTTTGGGAACCATACCAATGCAGGTCAAATGGGTTACCGTATTTCACCTATAAATTTAACTGCTTTTATATCATTTCTCAATGCATTAAATGAGCATTTGACTGAAATAATATTACCTACTGTATATAACAAATAATCAACCTTTTTCCCCTCAATGATACATTTCAAACAAACTAAGAAATCCAAAGCATTAAAACTAGGGTTGTCCCGATCGGATCGGGTGATCGGAAATCGGGGCCGATCACGTCATTTTCAAATGATCGGAATCGGATCGGGAGCCAAAGTACGTGATCGGGACATTCCTATAGTATCAATATTATATCCATATCATGATATTAGACTGGAAATTGTCTGTGATTTGGGATATTGTACTATTGTGATATGGCATAAACGTGTTCTATAAAATATAAATATCGGATCGGGAAAAAGTATTGGCAGATACTCAAAATCTAATTATCGGAATCGGATCGGGAGCAAAATAAATGTGATCGGGACATCCCTAAATTAAACTATGTCTGGGTTCAACAAAGTGCATTGAAATGTTGTTATTGTATGCCTGCAATGACTCAAATCAAGTCTTATTTCAAACAGCACAAAACTCAAAGAAAACAACGCCAGGAATCTTGGCACCGTTTGGTAGGAGATTCTGTTTGCATCCCTCAAGCCTCTCTCTCTCTGACTCTCTCTCTTTCAACCCTTTTTTCAATCCCTCCATCTGTCTCTCCCACACCCTCCATCTGATCGGAGCCAGAATGAGAACTTGGAGACCAGTGTACATTTTGACAGCAATTATTTTTATTTAGTTTGTCACAGTCTTTTGAATAAAATGTCATTTAGTCTTAGTCATATTTTAGTCATCTGAAAAGTTGTAGTTTTAGTCTCGTTTTGTAGTCGACTAAATATGATGAGATTTTTGTCGACTAGTAGATTTAGGCCTGGATGACGTCCTAATGCCTGATTTTACATTTGGTTGCAAGCTGAAAATCTACCTTGTGAGCTTGTAGATCGGCTATTTTCAGAGCACAACACCCGAGCGCAACCAAACATAAAATGACTTGTCTTTTAGTTCTACCAAAGATGGTCTATTTATGAAGATGGGCCAACTTCATTGGAGCCACTATAGGCGAAATGGTACACAAAGCCTACAAATGGTCTCCTAAATATAGTAGGCATGGTTTGCTTCACCCCCCCCCCCCCCCCAGGCTGACAACAACACTCACAACGTCATGTGGAGCATTGAGAGCATTACAATTATGGCAAATGTCAAATGCCATTTCCCAAATCAGCCCCCATCAACCAAGAGTCTAAGACAGTTATGGAAATTTATATTATTAAGCATTGGAACACACATTTTATTTCACTTTTAATATGTCCATTCATTTCACATTATGTGAATATTATTAATATTCACATATTGTCATCTTAAATATGGGGCCAGAGCCCCCTATGTGTTGTCCGTCAAATTGCAGATGGACAGAGAGAGGCTTCCGGACTCATCTCAAATCTCGCGAGAGTTTGTTGCTGGGATAAAGAAATGCCATTAACAAAGTAGATTTTCTTCCGATTTGTCTCGCTAAAAGAAGCCATTTTACTATGAATATCTTGTAAATATTGTGTGCCTTGTGATGATTGGGTCCAGTATTTACCATGGAGTTAAGGAATGGTTCAGAAGCTGTGTTCACGTTCATTCTCCCATTGGAAATGAATAGACTCCAACATTCTCCTAATAATGTTACCACCCACCTCACGCAGATACGGGAAGTAAAGCAAAGTTGGCCTCTCTTGCTAATTTTCCTCTTGGGTTCTACTGTATCTCTTCTCCACTACAGTCCATCCCTATATAACATCGTTTCATTTAATTGTCAATATATTTAGTATTAGTTTTAGTCATTTTAGCTTAGTTATTTTGTTTTTTATATCTAGTTTTTGTCAGTGAAAAAAAGGTAGTTGACGGACATTGTTTATTGTTTTTGAATAAGAGTTGTAACCCGCAGTCTACCTTTATTGTGATGTTCAGGAAGTGTTGACATGCTGGCCCTTTAATTTGACATGGGTCTAGTTAAGGATAATTGGTGATTGGAACCCAGGTAACTCAGCTGTGGAGGAGGGGACTGGTTTAAAACAGTCTTCCATAGTTCCATAGTAGCATCAGACACACAAGGACAAACATTTGTTGAATATAAGGATGGAAAGGAGTCAAAGGACGGCCAAAGGAAAGGCGATGGAACGTACAAACAAAGGAGAATTGGAACAAACCATGGACACACTGACTTAACAATTAGCACCCAGCTGGAAAGGGGACATGTTCTACTGTAGCGGACCCAGCTGGCCATGAAAGGTTGAAGACTGACTGATACATATTATGTTTTTCTTTATTTTAGTTCTACGTTGATTCATTAACACCCTGAACGCCCAGGACGAAGTTTTTTGTCCTTTCTATTAGTAACGCCCGACGCCCAGGATGAAGTATTGTCCAAAAGACGAAGTTTATTGATACGAGAACAGATCGCATGGCTGTATAGCCCAGGCGCGCCTCCTGGGCTCTCCTTGGTGACACGCAAGAGTGAGACGTCATCGAAAAACTCCCTCCTCTGTTTAGCTGATGAAAACGAAAATCTTAAAACGTTCATAACTCGCGATCTAAATCATCCCGTCTTTTTATGAAAAAAGATCCTGTGTTAGACAACGCTCCGCAGTCCAGTCGCTAGTCTCGATAGATTTATTCTTGTCTCCCGTTGTTGTCGATCACTCTAGAGTGGTGTGGCTATTGTTAGCTGCTACACACACATCATCAACTTCCGCCGGTCCGTCCGGAAAAGGCGTCCGTGTTTATAAATCGACTGGGCGCATGAATGAACTTAAAATCATCAGTCAGTCTTCAACCTCTCATGGCCAGCTGGGTCTGCTACAAGAGTTAGAAGGATTTCAGAAATATTAGGTTGGGTTTTAGAAGGCGTTTTTATAATCGGCCTCAGGTCTGTTGGAGACCACAATCTGTGATGATGTTTTTTGTTTTGTTTTTTGGGATATGTCCCGAGTCAAATCCCTGGGAGGATATTTTTCAGAAATCAATCAGAAGCCAATCTGGCATCAAACAGCTCCCAGAACAGTCAGTGACATTAACTCTGCCAGACTGAATAAATACCTTCCAAAATGTCTATCTCTACTGCAATGCACGCACGCACGCAATTTCCATTGTAATTGTAATGTTCTTATTTTGATCATAAGACCCAATTACTGAATGTCAAGTCTCCAGGTTTTCTTCAGAATATGTATGACACTTATTTACTACGACACTGTTTTACATTAGGAGTCCAACTTATCTTAACTACTAGTGGTTCTCAAATGTTTATTTGCTAGACCCCCTTAACTTTGAGAGTGTATAAATGGAGTCTCAGAGTTACAGACCTGTTATGGTCATTCAGCTCGTTTTTTTGTCAAAATTAAATGTCCACCACAAGCTAGCATGGCGATGACCCCTAACAGCCTAAATGTAACTCTGCAAGTAGGCCTATAGTGCCAGGATTGCCTTCCGTGTGTTGTTTTTGTTGTTCCAAACGTATTCTGAAGTAATGCTATGGTGTTCTTGAATCTTATTTTGAATCTGATTTCCATTGTAGTTGTTTCCTGCCTTGTCTCACCTTCCCTACATTTTGGTTCTGTTTCACCTGTGTCTTGCTTTCCCAAGCCAATCCTTGTGTTGATTTGATTTGAGTTCACCTGTGTCCTGTTAATCTTGTGCCTATTTAAGCCCTGTGTTTGGTTGTGTTCTTTGTTGGATTATTGGCGTGAGTTTCCAAGTCTGTTTGTTGGATGATGGTGTTGCTCTCCTGCAAATAACCTCTGTTAAATAAACTTCCACTTCGAGATTCTGACTTCCTCGCATTTGGGTCCTACTTGAAATACATCCTGACAGTTAGGGTCCGTATGGTTACATTTGTACACTTGCAGAGTTAAATTGACACTGTGTAGCGCTCCTCCCAACACTTATTTTTATTCTAGTCTTGACTTGAACACACGGTGACTTTGTCTGTAGCTACAGTACAGTAAATATGCCATGACATGACAGCCATGTCCTATTTAGTCATTTCTTTGTATTGTGTGTGTGTGTGTGTGTGTGTGTGTGTGTGTGTGTGTGTGTGTTATCTTAAAATAGAAAGATTTTCAGAGGCTGTACACAGTACAGTACCATGGAATAAACATGAAAATATGGCAGAATACATCGAACATCGTGGTACACTGTGTGAAAGGTTTAGACACAGAGTGCACAGGCTATGCAATACACAATAAAAATCCAGAGTTTCAATTGAACTCTCGATCGACCGAAGGCTCCTTTTTAAACGCTTTTTTCTCTCCTCTTTTAATCTTTCAAGCTCTATTTTTGTAGCTTGGGTTCCAGCCTGATTAGCTGTGTTCTGCGGATCTGAAAATGTGAAGGTTGAAATGGAACCGTATACCAGTTTGACGTTGTATCAATGCGCACTGCGCAGCTACTGCTGTTGTCCTGCAATGTCCCCTTATCATTCACTAAACTCACCCCACACAGCCGTAGTTTTTGAGTGGTGCAACCACTCCTATAGACAGCTATGTGTGTCCCTGGGTCCCTGTCCCTGGAACCGTATACCAGTTTGACGTTGTATCAATGCGCACTGCGCAGCTACTGCTGTTGTCCTGCAATGTCCCCTTATCATTCACTAAACTCACCCCACACAGCCGTAGTTTTTGAGTGGTGCAACCACTCCTATAGACAGCTATGTGTGTCCCTGGGTCTGTCCCTGGGTCCCTGTGTCCCGGGTCTGTCCGAGCACGAAAATAGTGTTATAGCGTTTGTTCACCACCAAGTGTCACTGTTGCACAGCCTAACACACAGACACACACAGGCCAGGGAGGAGGGCCAGTACAGTACAGTACAGTACAGTACAGTACAGTACAGTACAGTACAGTACAGTACAGTACAGTACAGTACCACTCACTTCAGACAGGTCTGATTTTTCTTTTGTACTATACTGAATCTGAGGTTGCGTGTACGCATCCGCCTGGGTGACTGCAGACTGCTCGGCGAGCGCTGGTGCTTTGGGATCACTTGGAATTGTATGAGTTGAGGCAGACTTACAGACAGACCGACCAAGACAGAGAGATGGATAGTCTTTTACTTCATAGCAAAGTAAAAAGAAGAAAAATCACACCTGTGTGATGTGAGCGGTGCAACTATACATTTATTGTTATAGTTACTGCACTGTACTGTATTGTAGTGTAGTGTGCTCTGTACACTACTGTGCTCTGTACTGTACTTTGATTCTTTTTGGAAAAAAATCTTTGAGAAATGACAGAAGTACTGTGCGGGGGTTCACCAGGGGGTCCCCCAGACCCGGCGAGGCTTTCTGCATCCGAAACGGTCGAGAAATGACAGAGTTACCGTGTAGGGGTCCCCGTAACATCCAGACCCCCGGGAACACGCCCAGGGGGCCGGCCCTGTTCCGGCGAGCCTTTCCGCGTCCGAAACTGTTACCGTGTTGCAGCGTTCCATTCTCGGACAGACACGTACGTACAGGGACACGTACACACAGGGACACACATAGCTGCGTAATGGAGCGGAGGCACTGCTCAAAAAAGTATATCAATACTGTACCAACATTTTTCAAACTATTTCAGAATCTACAAGCTCACGACGCGTTGCGATGCGTTGTGAGCTTTGTCCATTGGCTATTTTCGATTAGGTGAAGTATGAAATAGACTTAATAGTCAGATCTTAAGAGGTTAATGTATGTTTATTTCTTATTTTTATACTCGTGAAAATCTGCAAAGTAACTCTTTAACTAAAGTAGAATAGAAGCATAGAAGTATAAAGTATTGCAACATATACTGAAATACTCAAGTAAAACAAAGAACAACACCTTAAAGTCCAGTACAAGTAGTTACTTTCCACCACTGCAGACAGACAGGCAGGCAGGCGGAGAGAGAGAGAGAGAGAGAGAGAGAGAGAGAGAGAGAGAGAGAGAGAGAGAGAGAGAGAGAGAGAGATGGATAGAGACAGAATGAGTCAGTGCCCACCCCACCTCTCTCTCTCTCTAAGCATGCACTGTCACCTAGTTTCCATGGAAACCTGTTGCTATAGAAACAGGCCCTTGCACAGACTGGGGAGACGGAGAGGACAGAGAGAGAGAGGGAGAGATGAAGTCAGGGTAGAGGAGGTGAAGACGGCATGAGAGAAAGGAGGAATATAGGTGTAGGAGCGACTGATGGAGGAGGGAAATGGAGCGACGAGGATGGGATGCAGGGAGAGTGTGAAAGACAGAGAGATAGTGAGTGAGAGAAAGAGAGTGGGATAGAGACCGAGAGAGAGAGAGAGAGAGAGAGAGAGAGAGAGAGAGAGAGAGAGAGAGAGTCTGTGAAAGAAACGAGAGTGAAAGAGAAAGGGGGGGGGGGTGAGAGGAACCCAACAACATGCAAATCGTCTCTGTCGGGTGTAAACCTCATATGTCCAAAACTGTTACTTTTCAGGATTCAAATAAAAAAATACTACTATAGCTGCAAGCAGTGATAAGGCGGGACCAAGAAAGAAGACAATACGCAATAAGAACAATATGCACAAATAACCCATGACTTTGTGCTCCAAAGCAAAGAGCTCTACAGACTGAGCTATCCGGACACAGTCAGTTTTCTCATTGCAAACAGTAACATCATTCAGTGTTTTAAGTATGTGTCCTCGTTTTGGGCATGTCATTATCCATTTCTACAGTGTGTGTGCTGTTCATGTGTTCACGTACAAACTTCTCTTCAACTTGAATTTCAGTTAATGGTCCATAGATTGTGTGTAGAACGTCTCACGCAAGTTGCTCAAAAATCAGGGCAGAAAATCAGGTATAAGCATTTTTCAAAAAATTCTGAGGGCGGAGCTTACTTGTCAAAGTGACAGATGTGTTCCCCCTGAGTCAAGGAACATGTGGAAACAAGTGCCATGAATTTTGGCCAAACAAAGCATGAGTTATGACTGTTCAAAGGTTTCATTTTCAAAAAGTTGCTATAGCGCCCCCCTTTGGCCAATTGGAGTAAGACTGCTTCCAGTGCTATTTGGCATGACCCTCTACTATACTGTAAAGTGACATAAGCATGTGAAATTAAATGAAATTAAATGATTACTATATTTACCCAGGGTATCTGGGCTAAGCTCAAGAACTTGTTTCCAGCCAGGCCCTGCTCGTAGAACACATTTCATCGTAGTGGTTCAATGCCCTTTTCAAGGGCACTTCAGCGGTGGTAATTTTAACGTGTCGGACCGCTGATTCGAACTGGCGACCTTCCGGTATCAAGACCGCTCCGCAATCCGTTCGGCCACATGTATGTATTAGAGGCAGAAGAAGAATTTTCACAAACCAGCAATTTTCATTGGCTCATAAAAACCAGGGAGGAGATACATTTTATTTCATATAATTCAAAATGGCGGGTGATCTAAAGGTCAGAGGTCAAAAGTTTGCATTTTCAATTGAGTGCTATAGCGCCACCCTTTGGCATGGACCTCTACCAGATTCCCGCGTTTCGCGAAAACCGACTGCACGGTTCAGTCAGAATTGTTATTTTTGGCGGAAGGAGAAGAAGAAGAAGAAAAAAAAACACAAAAAAGTGACCAAAGTCACTTTGTGACTTCTTGGTCCCTTAAAAAGTGCAGATCTATACTAGTTACTCAGACACAGCAGAGTTACTGAGTCACATGTAGACTGACTGGCTGATAGTACCCACCGCCCATTCAACGGATGCTTT
Source organism: Electrona antarctica (assembly GCF_951216825.1). Taxonomy (NCBI): domain Eukaryota; kingdom Metazoa; phylum Chordata; class Actinopteri; order Myctophiformes; family Myctophidae; genus Electrona; species Electrona antarctica. The sequence goes on along the minus strand of NC_136800.1, from coordinate 23,399,594 downwards.
CCAGCGCTGCCCCTAGTGTTAGCATGCTGTTACTGCATATATGCCGCCTGTCCACCCCCACTATACGGAGCTTGTTGTCCTTCCGGGTTAAACAGGAAGGTGTGGGCTAGCCTGGCTAATAAGCCAGACTAATATCACACAACACTGTCGCGGTATATTAGTCTGGGCTGGCTCCACTTGGATTTCATTTCCCGGGGGGCGGGTTCAAACATTTTCTCTTTGACGCAATTGGTCAGAGCTACTGTCAGTCAAAGGTCTCAAGCATTGAACGTCACTGTACCAAAGCCCGCCCATATTGCATACCGTGTCCCGATTGGCCCGACCTGTTCTCGGTTGTAGGAAAGAGGCGTGCTACTGAGCCTCGCCAGACCCTAATCCGCTGGCAGGCAATTTCTTTTGCCAACGGCTGATTCGGTCTGGTTTATTAACCAGGCTAGGTGTGGGCCCCCGGGAGGAGTGCAACACCACTGGCATTAGCCCACAGCCTTTAGCTAGCAGTACAACCAGCTACATTTTTTCAGCGATGCGATACAAACTCACAAATTATTTACGATCGCCGGGTGTGCGGCGGTGCACCATGGACAGCTGGGTTATAATGGAGGCTCAGGGGGCTGGATTTAAAAATCGCATCGCTGGTGGTGAAGGAAGAGGTCCACACAAGCAAGAGCAATGCTAAAAGGTAAACAGACGGACGGTGCGTTCATATATGGATTAAACAGTTGTCTACGCTTATACGCGTAGCTGGCATAAATAGGTCCCATTAGCCTAGCTACATTTATAAGCGTAGATGGCAATAAAATTATTAAGACCCTGGGGCTGATTCTACAAATGTCAGTATTCTTAAATAAAAGGTATGTTTCTATATCAGTGGTGCTCAAACCTTTTCATGTCAAGGGACCCCCCCCAAATGTATTTGGCCGCGGACAAGCATCTCAAAATATTTAGTTCCAGGGACGTCCAGAAAATATATTCAAAGATTTATGAAGAATTCTCCAGATTTGGGGTTACGGTGGCACAGTCGGTAGTGCTGTTGCCTCACAGCTAGAAGGTCCTGGGTTCGATTCCCGCTGGGGACGCTGTGGGCGCTGGGGGTGTGTTCCCTCCTCCACGTCATCAGTGACCATACCCGAGGCGGGGTTGGTGAAAGGGCCTTTCTGTGTGGAGTTTGCATGTTCTCCCCTGTCCCCTAGGGTAGGTACCCTCACAAAAAACATGCAGTAATCCAGGTCTCTAAACTACCTCCCCCTGGCCAGCCGGGGGGCCTGATGGAGGGGAAAGGAACTGGTCGGAATAACGTGTTCCTTCCATGCGCTACGTCCGGCCGGGGAAACTCCCCCCTGCCAGGTGAAAAGAAGCAGCTTGGACTCCTCGTGCATAGAAGGAAGCATGAGGGCAGTCCGCTGCCCCCCCCCAGGTTGGCAGAGGAAGTGTAGTGCCCAGGATTACATTAGATAACTAGAACTGCACTCTGTCGAGTGCCTACTTGCTTGTTGCACACAAGTAGGCCATAAATGGCCTACTAGTGCGCAAGCAGAGAGCGCAAGTACTCTGTCGACCGCTACAAACTGTCAAATCTCAGCTTGCTACGTACCTACTTTTTGCACGTAAAAAAGTAGTATTATGAAGTATATCGTAATAAAGATGTGGATTAAAGGACCCAATGCCTTCGATGGTGACGTATATCTCGATCAGTGTCGGGTGGATTAAAGGAAATGCCTCTATGTATATGTATATGTAATTTGTAAGTCGATTAGCGGTATACTGTGGTTACTTTTGATGCGTATGCACCGTCCCAGCATATGACGTCAGGCTATAACTGGCGTCATATGCTAGCTCTCAATGGTGACTAGCTCTCAATGATGACGTAATAAAGATGTGGATTAAAGGTCCCAATGCCAGAGTGTAATTGGTTTTCGATGGAGACGTAATGACGATATGTTTTAGTGTCGGGAGGATTAGAGGTAATGCTTCTATGTATACATGTATGTAGTCTGGCACCACTGCCGTATCAGGCACAAGTAGTCATTACGTCATTTGCTGGGACGGTGCATACGCATCATCCTGGGCGAAACTAGTACTTGCGCGCTCTGTTTGCGCAAGTAATAATAGTGTGTGTGTGTGTGTGTGTGTGTGTGTGTGTGTGTGTGTGTGTGTGTGTGTGTGTGTGTGTGTGTTTGTGTGTGTGTGTGGAGACAGAGAAGAACAAGGGGGTGGCTGGCTGCTTCATTAACATTCATCTCACTGTGCTCAGGACAGTGTACAGTACAGCAAACATTATGCAACCATCAGGTAACACGGATGACTGCGGTACAGTAGGAGTGTGTGTGTGTGTGTGTGTGTGTGTGTGTGTGTGTGTGTGTGTGTGTGTGTGTGTGTGTGTGTGTGTGTGAGTGTGTGTGTGTGTGTGTGTGTGTGTGTGTGAGAGAGAGGATCACCAAACATATATCATGCTGTCTCACTGCAGGGGGGGGTTGTATGAAATTACTTGTTAAGCGAGCAACCGACGCCTGCTGTTCAACACTCAGTCAGTCACTCAGTCAGTCACTCACTCACTTGAGATAGACAGAGACAGCGAGACAGACAGACAGAGAGACAGAGAGAAAGAGACAGACAGAGAGAAAGAGACAGACAGAGAGACAGAGGGACAGACAGACAGACAGACAGACAGACAGACAGACAGACAGACAGACAGACAGACAGACAGACAGACAGACAGAGACAGAAGGAAGGGACATGCTGCTTTCCGGGCAATTGGCTCAGGTGGGGTGTCCACCATAGGCTATGAAACGTGCTGCTGGTGTTTTAGAGAAATGGACCGCTTTTCCCCAGAAATGACAACGCAACCAAGCGGAGAACCGCATTTGATTTGACGTAACAAAAATAAATAAATAAAGCAAATCCCTCCACCCCTTCCCTCTCCCTCCGCCTGTCAGTGTCTCGCCTCATCTCCATCTCTGTGTTCCTCTGATCCAGAAGTTTGCCAATTACATAATTGGTAAACATGTTCTGAAAAAGCACACCACCCGTTTCACAAGTTTTCAAATGTCTAAAATGTCAACAAAAATAAATTTGAAAATAGCAGATCTACATGCCCAATCACGACACATTGTGAACTTGTAGATCGCTATTTTCAAATGGCTGGAATGTATATGTGTTTAATGTATGTTTTGTAATAATAATCAAAGTCTACAAAGTAACTAGTAACTAAAGTTTTCAATTAATTGTTTGTGGTAGAGTCAAAGTGAAATTACTAAGTAAAAGTACTGTGCCTGATCGTCCGCCCGCCCGCCTGCCTGCACTGGTAAATCACGATGTATATGTCATGTGCAGCCCTGGTCCTCACACACACTCCATGAGGCTTGTGCCCGCACACAGCCACACACACACACATCTCCATCTGACCTAGAAACAGGAAGCGTTGAAATAAGACATCGAACATGCGAGTGGGTATAAGCCTTTAAAATCCATACAGTAATACACATGTGCATTACAGCACATTGATGGAAGAAGTACTCACATGTTTTACTTAAGTAAAAAGATCAATACTACAATGTAGAATGTATACTCTGAAGTCCCGTGTATCGGTATCGGCGTCAAAATACACTTAAAGTGCCCAAAGTAAAAATACTCATTGTGCAGAAAGTTCAAAATGAAAAAGAAAAAATCACACCCGTGTGAACTGAGTGGTGTAAGGTCTTATATAGACTGATCAGCTGTGGTCTGACGTAATGTCTGACGTAATGAAATCACACCCGTGTGAACTGGGTGACCATAGCAACCATGCTCATTTTTTTTGCACAGACAGACAGACAGACAGACTAACAAAGCCAGTTGTAGGAGTGGTTTACACCACTCAAAAAAAAGAAAAGAAAAAAAAATCACACCCGTGTGAAGTGAGGGGCGCTCTTATCATCGTACATCATCATACGGTACATCATCTCATTCCAGCCAATCAGAATTTGCGTCCTCATCTTTGTCTTCTGTATGTTTACACAAACACTCAAAGCTGGCCATTCATTGTCAAAGGCATTTAACGTTTGTGTTTACACAAACCCTCAAAGCTGGACATATGGGCTAGCGCCCCTCAAACAGAAGTAGCCAATCTGCAAGTTTGTAGATCTGCCATGCTACAGGTATAGGGCTGAAGTGTGTCCAAGACAAATTTCTCCCTCGGTAGACAAAAGTAACCTTGAACCTTGAGGTGAAGTGACTTTCAGAAACACTGGTCAAACATTGGCCAAATTGTCAAATTATATAAGAAATATCACTCTATTGAGGGCTCCTATATACAGCTTTTCTTCCCGTCACGTCTCACATTTGCCATTGACAATGAAAGGAGAATTTACGTCACATGTGCCTGAAATATGACGTAAATGTGTGGCAACACAAAAATGAAATGCCATTGACAATGAAAGGAACATTTACGTCATGTGTAGACGAGCAAATCGGCTAACCAATCACATAAATTCAGTTCAGTCAGACAACTCACAGAAAGATTTAACCAATATTTATTATAGAATGAGAATACAAGTGTGCATATGATATTTATCTTGGTGTTCGGCTCTGCTGCATTTACTCCCTACTCCCTGTGAGCTTAAGTAGCCCGCCCAATTGGTCAGCTGACTGCCACATCAGCGAATGACGTGTGGGACTTGCACACACTTATACACCCACATAGAATTCAGCATGTTAACCCCTTGAGTATAGAATGCGCCTTTGAGCGCGGCATGAACCCCCTCGAGTGTCACTGACTGAACTAACTCTGCAAGCTACGTGTCATTTGACATCTTATACATGATCATGGTGAAAAGATGGTTTTTTTTAACATTGTATCATGGTTAAACGATAATAACATAAGTTGACAAATGAATTCATGAAGAAGTATATTCATTTTTTATTGGATGATGTACGAGAGCGCCCCTCACTTCACTGTGATGTTTTTTTAAATAGACAAGCTACAGTACAAGCTCACTAGTAGTTTGGCTATTTTCACAATACTTATCTGTGGAATCGAGTAAAACTAAATTGAATGCCTCAACCCCTACAACTCCTTTTCAGGGAGGGGGGTCCCCTGTTTAATTGGGGGGGGGGGGGGGGGGGGTTGAGAACCATTGCTCTTCTAGGCTACAGTACACGACTGACACAGCCCCATGGGTAGGCCACCCAGCCTGGCAGAGACCTGCACCCATTAGCTGGTTCCATTTGTGAGGCCTTAATTCAAGCTGTGAGAACTCAGTCGATTGCTTTTGCACACGTTCGGTGACTCTGTCACCTTTGCGAGCACAGTAAGTGGTCTACTCTAAGGGTCATGTGTGTCACCAGTAATCCATTGGGCTGTGCATGCATTATGAGAAAAACCTCCTGCAGATTACCATGGCACGTTCATTGTGTGTGTGTGTGTTATATGTGTGTGTGTTTGTGTGTTTGTTGGGGAATTCCATCACTAGACTAATGGTGATTAATGCCTGGTGTATAAGTAGAGCAAAAGGCCTGTTAGAGACAGATTCGGCATTGGTTCCTAATGGACATCTGATTGATTTAACCCACTGTTTTCCCATGGGTCCGAGGCCCATTTGTGTTGTGTGTGTTGTGTTTTTTAATTCATAAAAAAAATTGGGCATTTTTGAGGGGGGGGGTCTGTTTTTTGAAAATTATTTGAAATGATAATAATTTAGAAGAAAAACGTCCTTAGTATACGGGACAAAGGTGTATCGGATAAATGAACTGGAAGAGTAGAAAGAGACTGCACTCTGTCTTCACTGATGAAGGTCTGACCGACCGAAACGTTGCTGAATACAATTCTGTAAGTGAAGACAGTGTGTGGGTCTTTTCCTACTCTTCCAAATGATAATAATTAAAAACAAAATGTTGGAAACTACCCACAAATGGGTCCCGACCCAGTGTTTGGGGGAAACAGTGGTCTATGACCCACATATTATTACCTCCAGAACTGTTCAACCAATTATAATTCACAGTGGCCGAGGAGGACCCGAGGGAGAGTGCAGGGCTGGACTATGAGACAAATATTCGTCCCGGACATTTTCGCGGAATTTTTCCCAGACTGGCCCACCAAAACCAGCTGTTTGTCTGTCTGTCTGCCTTCCTGGCCAGCTGACGGGTAATGGCATTCAGGCAGTGGTGTAAAGCACTGTTTCGCAAACACTGGGTCGGGGCCCATTTGTGGGTCACGGACAAAAGATATTCCCCAAATAAGCTAAATTGTTTGTTTTTTTCCCCTCTGGTAACACACACACACACACACACACACACACACACACACACACACACACACACACACACACACACACACACACACACACACACACACACACACACACACACACACACACACACACACACACACACACACAAAGCAAAACGGTTTTATGAATGAAAAGTGAACCTGTAATCATGTGACAATAACCCTCGGATCAGGAGCATTATACCAAATGAATCACACCCGTGGGTGCCGACGTCACTCTATAAGTGCGTCCCACACCCACACACTCTTCCTCTTTTCTGACGACTGGAAAGGCATGACAGGGCCAGCCTTCGCCACCAAGTAACAAAGAAGGGTTACAGGTTCACTTTTCATTCATAAAACCGGGTTTACGTACGTAAACCTACGTTTTATTTCATTTCAAGTGAACTTGTAACCATGTGACAACATGAACAGTATACCAAATTAGTCACGAGGAGAGTGAAGTGGCCGAAATCTATACAGGTCAAAAAGCCATACACGAGGAGTGAAACTCATGACAGTAATACAGCAGAACACAACCAACTAACAAAAACCTCTAAACAAGGCAAAGCCTGACTGCAACATCACTCCAGAGGCATAGGTGGCGACAGCACACTGTCCAAGATGCGGGAGGCCAATATGCATACCACCAAAGAAGAAGACGGTCGTAGCCGACAGTGTAAACAACAGCAGAGCCAGGCTAACAGAAGCCGCTCCAGTGCTGTGTGGAGTGCTGCCAGTGTAGGCTATGCTATACTTGCAGGGAGAAAACATACTTACCAAATAGTGCTCACGCTCACGCGCAACGAGCGCACAGCTGTCACCAACGGGAACGTGAGTTATGTGTATCACACGCGACGAACACAATCGTCGCCTGCAATAAACAACATATATGATGATACAGCCTCACGGTACACCAAGGGGGTGCCACAGAGAAGGCAGCTCAGAGCAGGCATCCAGTACAATGAGGAATGATAGTCAAAATCACAAGCTGGTATAAGCTCTTACCGACCAGGATGAAGAAAAGAGGAAGAGTGTGTGGGTGTGGGACGCACTTATAGAGTGACGTCGGCACCCACAGGTGTGATTAATTTGGTATAATGCTCCTGATCCGAGGGTTATTGTCACATGGTTACAGGTTCACTTGAAATTAAATAAAACATACTTTCTCCCCATGCTTTCGTACTGGTGGAGACAATGATTCAAATTTGAGGGAGAAGGTTCACATAGGTTCACACTCTATAACATACAACGAATTAGACCGTTCCTCACCCAGGAATCAGCCCAGCTCCTAATCCAGACAACAGTCTTGTCAAAACTTGACTATTGTAACTCCCTCCTCACTGGCCTACCGGCATGTGCACTTAAGCCTCTCCAACTGATCCAAAATGCCGCAGCTCGCTTGGTCTTCAACCAGCCAAAATTCTCACATGTCTCCCCCCTGCTCCGCTCCCTGCACTGGCTCCCGGTCGCTGCCCGCACAGAATACAAAACTCTGATGCTGGCATTTAAAGCAACCAAAGGTATGGCTCCCCCATATCTTGCAAGCATGATTGAACCCTACAAACCCTCCCGAGCACTCAGATCAGCCAACGCAGGGAAGCTGGAAGTACCCTCACTAAAAACGCCGGGACAACGCTCCACACGTCCCAAACTCTTCTCCCTTCTGGCCCCAAAACTGTGGAACGCACTTCCCGTTGCAATCAGAACTGCAGCATCACTCCCGATCTTCCGCCGTAGTTTGAAAACCCACCTTTTCAGACTCCACCATGGCCCATAGCACTTACCCTACCCCCTTAGACAGCACTTTTTTAGACTTAGATAGCATTTGAAACAGACTTATAGCATGTCATGTAGACAGCACAATAACAGTACAGCATAGTATAATATATATGTATAGCTTATATGTATAGTGTCATTATATATAGATATGTTCTAGTTACGTTCTTAGCTTACGCATGTTTCTTGATAAATGCTGTTTATATATGTGATGTATTCCCATGCTTTTTGTTCTTGCTTAATGTAAGTCGCTCTGGATTAAGAGCGTCTGCTAAATGCCTAAATTGTAAATTGTAAATTGCAAACATGCACAGAAAAGAGAGAATGACTCAGTCCCAGAGAGGGCATGTTCACAGTCACCTGGGTGTTGTCACAAAAACTTCACAGACACCTCCTGTACGGATGTAAAAACTCAAAAAACACACACACACACACACACACACACACACACACACACACACACACACACACACACACACACACACACACACACACACACACACACACACACACACACACACACACACACACACACACACACACACACACACACACACACACACACACACACACACACACACACACACACACACACACACACACACAGGGCGTCCCTTGTCAACAGGGCTTCCTGTGATTCCATGTCCCTGGTATATCCACATACTCTAACCTTGACTCAACCTCTGTCTACGCATGCACACACACACACACACACACACACACACACACACACACACACACACACACACACACACACACACACACACACACACACACACACACACACACACACACACACACACACACACACACACACACACACACACACACACACACACAAGAGCGAAGGTCTTCACATAGGCTGTCGCACAGACGGAAGTAGCAGATCTACAAGCTCACACAGGTGTGCGTCACTCTGTGACACCTGCGTGAGCTTGTAGATCTGCTGTTTTCCGCTGCGCGCCAACGCATGACTCGGGTCGGCATGGCTGTCTCTTGCAGCTGCCCTCACCGTGGCACATAAACCTGCATATCACCCAGCGCATAAAAAGTGATCCCTAATCTCCTAATCTGTGGTAAACCAGCAGCAGCAGACTATTCTCCATTGTCCTCACATGATTGGAGAGCAAACACCAACGGGGGGGGGTTTCCTGCTAACCGGCATCCAGATTAACGCAAAGTCACAATGTTGGAGCCAGAAACAAAAGCAGTTGCTACAGTAATGTTGCTCTGGAAAGGCATGACTGGAAATCTCTGTTGGAAGTCTTACCCCCGCAACCCGATTCCAGATAAGCGGTTGAAGGTGGATGACAGTGATGGATTGCACAAGTGTGTGTGTGTGTGTGTGTGTGTGTGTGTGTGTGTGTGTGTGTGTGTGTGTGTGTGTGTGTGTGTGTGTGTGTGTGTGTGTGTTTACAATGATTAAATTCGCAGTGAACTTTGTACAGTAAAGTGTATAAACCTCAATGAGAAAAGCGGTGTCTCCCTCCTATCGATTCTCCATTCTACTGTGTGATCGAAGAACAACGGGGAGAGAGAGAGAGAGAGAGAGAGAGAGTGCAGACCAACTGGAAAATGTGGAGAAAGGGAAGTCAACCGAGACATGTCAGTGTTAGAGATAGTAAGAGAAACCCCACTCTCTGTGTGTGTGGAGCGTTGTCACGGATGTTTTACGAATACTTTAATCAAATGTTTGATATGTTTGATAATTGTGTTTGACAATATCACAATTTAACATTTTAGCAAAGAAGGCACAGTAGCTACTGTATGTTACCCACATAAATCCTGGCGGCCCTATTTTTGAGCAATTTGTGACTCTTTTTGATACAGAGACAGTCATAGCAGCAATACTAACTGTTCACAGGCAGACTCTTCACATACTAACGCATGTCTGAAATAAATGTCAGAGCTTAAATCGACATGTACATATGAAATAAATGCTTAAACATGTAGTTAGGTGTAATGTTAGAGTCCACAGAAGTGAACCTTTTAAGCCTGTTTTCTCAACTAGCTGTTTTCTGCAAGACATTACACTATAAGCCATATCTCCAAAACTGGTGGGTCAAACTAAACAGCCAATATGTACATTTTATGATTCCCTGCTTTCATATGACATGAAAAAAATAAAAACAATAAAAAGAAAGATCAATTACTTAGCCTCGGTCAGAAACAGTCACATTTGTCAAACGGTTTATTTAATTATTTTCCAAATCGGACACGTTTTGAGTCTAGTGGTTATGCAGTGATATGATGCTCTAGAGATAGAAAATGACACACACACACACACACACACACACACACACACACACACACACACACACACACACACACACACACACACACACACACACACACACACACACACACACACACACACACACACACACACACACACACACACACACACACACACACACACACACACACACACACACACACCTTACAGCACTGAGGTGTGGGAAGCGACTGTGTCAGACAGAAGGGGTGTTTGGGAGAGAGTGGGGAAGGGGGGGGCAGTGAGAAAGATCTCAGGTGTTGCCCATATTGCTGTCAACACCGTGCCAACATCTACCTCTATAAAAAAGGATAGTGCACAGTGTGCGTGTGTGTGTGTGTGTGTGTGTAAACCTAATGCACTTGTGCTCAAATGAGTGCCATTTGTCCCTAAACGCGTGTAGTATGGACTATGGAGAGATTAATTTAGGCATAACTTTTGCACAGACCTCCCCCTAGGAGAAAAAGAGCGCACACAGTCACCGCAGAACACACTTTAAACCTGAGTGTGAATACAAGTGTGAAAGTGTATACATTGACCCGTGAAGGGTTCATCCAGGAAAAACTATCATTAGTCATGAGTGTTTTCATTTATATTCATCAATACCCATTCCAAATCCCTGCATGTATCTCTCTCTCTTTATGTCTTTTCTCTGTCTCTCTGTCTCTCTCTCTCGATGTATTTCTGTCTCTCTCTCTCGATGTCTCTCTCTCTCATCTCATTCTATCTGTCTCGTTTTAGTTCCTTATTTTCCGTCTCATTTCCATTTCCCATTCCTCAGTTCTTCTCCTCTGTCCCTCTCTCATTCCAATTAATGACACCCCCCCCCCAGGCATCCGTTGTTTCCATAGGAACTGTGCTCTGCAGTCAATACTAGATACTGGTTGTCTAGGCAACGGCGGGCCGGCCAGAAGGGTATACTCTCTCTGTGTGTGTGTGTGTGTGTGTGTGTGTGTGTGTGTGTGTGTGTGTGTGTGTGTGTGTGTGTGTGTCAGACAGACAGACAGACAGACAGACAGACAGACTTGTGTTCTTTCATACGTACACCTATAGGCACGTGCGTGCGTGTGTGCGTGCGTGCGTGCGTGCGTGCGTGCGTGCGTGCGTGCGTGCGTGCGTGTCTCGTTGTTTATCAGCATATTAATTCAAAGGGCACAAACACTGTAGCATCTCCTCTGGCTCAACTTGATAATTTAACATCATCCCTCATGGTGTGTTCACAGGGGCAGATGCAAAGATACGGTCCACCATTCATTGTCAATGGAAGCCAGTGACATGAAGGAGCATAGATGCATCCGAGGTTTGTAGCTGCTGCAAAAGCTACAAAGCTACAAATTGAAGCTGAGCTGCGTTCAACTTCCAGATGCAAATCTACAACTGTAGCTGCAATTTATTTGTATTCCCCCTCCCTGCTTTTTTCCCACCCAGTTCTGGCTGAAAACTTCCGACGTGTTTCCAATGCATATAAATACTGCCTATAGGTCCGAAAGGGCTCGCAGTTGAGACTCCATGCTGGATTGTTGTTGTTTTTTTGTCCCCTGCCGGCCGCCGCACCTCCGGCACCTCAGTACGGACACACGCCTGCGCCCACTATGTATCGTGGCTTCAAAGTTGGCCAGCCTTTCTGGGGGCTTGGTGTGAACGCACTGACACTGCAGCACGCGGAAGAGGAGGGCTGAGGGCGGACCAAATGGGCCAACATCCTGTCCTATTGAGCGATAACAGGAGGCAGAAAGGAATGAAGAAGATGGCTTCACAGTTTGCCTGTGGTCCAATGCAGCACTTTTACCCCAAAATGAGAACACGTACCCCTCATTAAATACAGAGGCCGAATCACATCGTGACTGCATCAGATTGCATCGTATCACATTGAAGCACGCCAAATAGTATTAAAATTAAATGAGTATACAAATCTGTCTGTCTGTCTGCAGAGAGAGGAGCAGTGGGAGAGCATTTTTTACTTAAAACAATACTGCAATCTAGAAATACTCTATATCTAGTAAAAGTCCAGAATTCTAAATGTACTCAAGTAAAAGTACATGTTCTTAAAGTATCAAAAGTAAGTAAGTAAGTATTGGAAATGGGAATTACTTCAGTGAAAGTACCTCAAAATGTAAATGAAGCGCAGTACTCCAGTAAATGTACTTAGTTACTTTACACCACTGGAGGAGAGAAGTTGGACCGAGAGAACCTCATGAACGGCAGAAGAGAGAAAGTGTGTGTGTGCGTGCGTGAGTGAGTGTGTGTGTGTGTGCGTGTGTGTGTGTGTGTGTGTGTGTGTGTGTGTGTGTGTGTGTGTGTGTGTGAACGCTGGCGTCTGCACATTTCCCTCACACAGCGGACTTTATTATTCATCATTGCATGGAGAGAGAGAGAGAGAGAGAGAGACAGAGAGAGGAACGGCCATGCAAAATAATTCATGCAGCTGCTCTGCATTTCAAACAGGCACGCACGCACGCACGCACGCACGCACGCACGCACGCACGCACGCACGCACACACGCACGCAAACACTCCCCTTCACACGACACGCCCCTTCACACGACACGCCCCTTCACACGACACATGCCATCATGAAATATAGAATATCTTAGCCACTGTCAACCTGTGACAATAAGAGGATCTACAAGCTCCCAACGCATCACGTGTCGGTGCGTCGAGAGCTTGTATATCAGCTGATTTTGCTGTTTGTTTGTGCATTCAAGCATAAGTGGTATAGGATGACCACATGGAGGTGTGGTCATACGTGTGTGTGTGTGTGTGTGTGTGTGTGTGTGTGTGTGTGTGTGTGTGTGTGTGTGTGTGTGTGTGTGTGTGTGTGAGAATGATGGAGCACGTGTGGAGCATCATGTCTGAGCCGTGTGAGAACCTCCTGAGAATATCAGCTCAGCAATCCTCCTGACTGCGTGCGTGCGTGCGTGCGTGCGTGCGTGCGTGCGTGCGTGCGTGCGTGTACGCATGTGCAAAGGCACACAAAGAAAATTAAACCACAGAGAAACACAAATTAAATACTTTGATCTCATATTCACACACACACAAATACACACCCTCCTTTCCCGTCACGTGCGCTCCACTGCTCTACTTTTCACTCTGGAGCCGAGGGCTCACCGGGCCAACACACACTCCTACACACCACACACTCCTACACACCACACACACACACACACACTCCAACACACCACACACACACTCCAACACACCACACACACACTCCTACACACCACACACACAAAGCGTGAACACTCTCATATACAGTATGCTGTATAAGCTCGCCTTCATAAAAATACATACATTAATAGACACGTGCATGTTCCAATCTGTAGCTGCATGGGGGGAAAGACGCACGCACGCGCACACGCACCACACACACGCCACACACACACACACACACACACACACACACACACAGTGAGTGGGTGAGTGAATTGGAAGGTGATAGTGTTCCCAGGGATTCTTATTTAGCGATGAATATTCTTTTAGCATGCTCTGTTTCATTTGACAGTGAGGGGAGAGAGAGAGAGAGAGAGAGCGAGAGAGAGAGAGAGAGAGAGAGAGAGAGAGAGAGAGAGAGAGAGAGAGAGAGAGAGAGAGAGAGAGAGAGAGAGACTAAAATATAAAATATAAATAATTAAGTATTAATTAATTAAGTATTAATTACAAGTAAGTAATACAAGTACAAGTCAAATTAAGTCCGGAATTTAAATACGTGTTTTAACATTGGCTTTCAAAGTTTGCATTGGCCCGTTTTGAACAAAAAGCCTCAAATCATGAACGCAGCGTACAATTTACGTGAAATCTTTACTTTCCTACTAGGCTGAGGAATATATCCCACCCTTTTCATATTGGCCTGTTATAGCGTGAACAACAGGTGGATTTTTGCAAAACACATTTTTGGAACAAAATGCCTCAAATCATCCAATTGCCATCCAAGGCGTAAGAAGAAATGCCACCCTTTTCACCTTGGCCTATTATAGCGCCACCAGGAGGCCACAACCTGACAAGCCCTGGTGAAGACCTGTGCGCTGAGGGGCACTTTATCTACTTACTGTATACTGTAATGTAGGCCAATATGACCACATGGGGTCAAAAGGCACATGCGCACACGCACGCACGCATGCACGCACACACGCGCACACACACACACACACACACACACACACACACACACACACACACACAGTACTTGTGAGGACGTAAACTTTTAGGGTGATCTTAAAAAATCTTTGCACATTCTTTTTTTGCCATTTTTAACTGTACAAGCTCGACACGCTGCAACATTTTTTTATTAGCTATAAGCTGCTGTTGTGCTGTTTCTGGAAAATTGTCTATTTCTCAAACTGTACTATGTGGGGACATTTCGTTCTCAAAAGTACAGTAATACAAAGTTGAGAACCACCAATTCAAGGATCAAGGTTGTACTACTGCATATCGTTACATCTTGGGGGGGTTTGCCTGGTTTTTTCTTGGTGTTGACCAATGTAAAAATCCTATGAGTTTTCTTGAAAACATATATTGATATACTGTACAGCTAAACTCTGTCACAGATGCTTTCCTGGGTTTTTATGATGCTATTAACCAGCTCATTAACTAACAGTTTGTGAATGGCCTATTAACTATATAGGGACAGTTATTATACATTGTTACCTGTAGCTAAATGTTTGGTAAATAAATAGCATATGGGGGCGCCCGCTGGCCTAGTGGTCCAGGCGCATGCCACAGCGTGTCGTGTGTTCGAGTCCCGTTCATCACGACCTTTGCTGCATGTCTCCCCCTGTCTCTCTCTCCCTCTTTAATGTCAATCTTCACTTGTATCTATCAATAAAGGCAGAAAATCCCAAAAATAAAAATCTTAAAAAAATAAAAATAAATAGCGTTTGATGACTGCAAATTAACAAGGTTTATTTTGTTGTTTTGCGTTTTGTAGTGCGGCCGCACACACGCACGCGCACATACGTGCGTGCGCACACACACACACACACACACACACACACACACACACACACACACACACACACACATGACACACACACACACACACACACACACACACACACACACACACACACACACACACACACACAATCTCCCCATCCATCTCGACAGGACACAATGTGTTGACATTGCCTTGAACCTTTTAAATGATGGAAGGAGAGATTCACCTTGTCAGAGAGAGATACAGAGAGAGACACACGCACACGCGCACACACATGTGCACACGCGCGCGCGCGCACACACACACACACACACACACACACACACACACACACACACACACACACACACACACACACACACACACACACACACGCGCGCGCGCAAGGTCAGGTTAGTGGACATTGATTGTTTATTTCTTGCTGTGAGGATTTCTCTCGTGCCATTAGCAGGAATTTGGGACCGCTGCCAGGAATATGAGTCATATGAGGACGCGAGGACGCACGCACGCACGCACGCACGCACGCACGCACGCACGCACGCACGCACGCACGTGTTTACCTGTCACAATCGCAGCTAAAAGATTAGATAAATACTTTCTCCAGGAAATATATTCTACTAGACTTTTTTTTTTTCTTCCCCCAAATCAATCCACACTTTTAAATGCAATCAACAATAAGCACCATCTGTACACTTGGTCTAGAGCCAAAACGGAGAAAAGATTTCCTGGATATTGACCCCGTTTGCGGACAAATTTGTATAGCACGTCTCACTGGTTTTTTTATATTATTATTAGTTGCGACCGTAGGTCGCATTTACTCTGAAAACCTGCATTTCCCGTTCGTTCGTTCATTGTGTCACCCACGCCTCCATATATGTGCACATCACGCCCCCATATATGGTCACGCCTCGTGAGTCGTGACATCACGTGACATCATGGAGACCCTTAGATCTCCGTATATGGTTGTCCAACCACTGTGTCGCGAGTCACACTTGCAAATGAACCAAGTTGGTACAACACAAGGATCTCCATATGTGGAGCTGACTATCATCACCTGGATCTCCATATATGAAGATCACGACACTGACTTCATCAAACCCTGGATAGCCATGCATGGTTTGACATGCTAGATCTGCATATATGGAGCCGGCCAGCAACTCTACATCTGCCCTCAGTGACACCAGATTATTAGTTTAACTCCTGCTTCTCAACTGTGCCATATTAAGAAGCTCTGTTGGTTCAGCGCGTGTGTGTGTGCTATGGTTTCTGTGAAAAAAGAATCAAAGCATTTGTCATGATTCACCATGGATGCCTCATGGATGGCTTGATTCTAATCTTAAAATAATGTATATAAATATTTTGGCCATAACTTCCTCACACTGAAGCCAGCAGCAACAACACCAACACCCGCTGAGACTCAATGGACCAGCACAAGCTAACGAGCTGCTAACTGCCGCCGCCAGACAGACGACTAGGCCATGGTGGTGGCAATTAACAAGCTGTGCGTGCGTGTATGTGTGTGTATGTGTGCATGATGTGTGTGTGTGTGTGTGTGTGTGCGTGCGTGCGAGTGTGTTGGTGCGTGTGCGTGGAAGGATGCGGTCAGTTATGAAGAGGTCATCTTACAACCATGACTGTGGTTTCACGGGTCCATTTTGGTTCCATTGGTAGACTGAGACTCTGAGAGTTAAATAAACACTGAGGATTTTACAGTGCATATTGTGGTGTATCGAATGGGGGTCTGTGCCCTAATGCATGTCTACAAGAAAAAGGTTGAGAATCACTGGATACAGACAGCTTTTCAGTCTAAATAATGTATTTTAATTGGTATATGTGTCTGACACATATACTTAAAAATGTGTGTGTGTGTGTGTGTGTGTGTGTGTGTGTGTGTGTGTGTGTGTGTGTGTGTGTGTGTGTGTGTGTGTGTGTGTGTGTGTGTGCGCGCACGTGTGCATTTTGGTTATTTAATTTCACATGAAAGCAGGTAATCATATACTGACAACTGTAGCAAAATAATGGGATATTAGTCAATGGGATTAGAGTGAACCATTTTAGAACTACAGTTCTATAGAACAGGGGTTCCCACCACAGAAAATATCTGTCTCTCCAAGTACCTTCTTTGAATTGTTTTGTTTTTGTTCCATTCCAAACTCTGTCTAATCAGCACAACTGATATTTCTAATGTGATTAAAACACTTTGAGGGCTTTATATGACATATACCGAGGCTGCCGGGATTGTTTAATTATACCTTTGGAGCATACGCCAAAGTATTTGCGCCTTTGATCCATGAACATCCGCTTGAAAACAGTCCAATGATTTGTTATTGAGCCGACAAAAAAGCCACTTCTGTGATCCGGGTCATAGACAAAGAGCAAAGCGAGCTAAGATTGTCCCTACCCCCTCGTTCACTTTGCATTGGACTCAGTTTCCCAGAAGCCCTTGCAAGCCGGCGGTTGGTTGATTTACGGTTATGTCATCATAACGTGTCCGCCTCGTCACCAGGTCCGCGACAAATCCACTATTTATTTTAAATTATTACAAACGGCAAATTAAACACAAATAGCGGGTTTAGCGTATTAAGCAAGGGGCAATCTGGGAACACATCGGCAAAAAAAGAAAAAACAGCACCCTCTGCTGTTGGTTTCGTTTGAATTTGGTGTGGTGTTAGGTATGTGTATAAGGTTTTCAAAAAGCTGTGCAAACGTGTTGGGTGCGCCCCCTAGTGGTCTGTTTGCACAGACTCAAATATTGGATACGTATGGTTGAAAACCAAAATAATTGATAAAATAGATTTCTTTTGATAAAATGGGATTTAATATGTAAAAAATCATAACAATTATGCACTTCGTAACTATTTTTTGAATTTTGGCATGGTGTTAGGTATGGGCATAAGGTTTTCAAAAAAACATTGCAAACTAATTTGGCTCGCCCCCTAGTGGTCGGTTTGCAATGAAACCATAGGCATTTTAAGCTTCTGGTAGCTCCATCGTGTACGCCATCTTGAAAATGATGCCTTTCAAGTTGTTCGTTTTCCGTAAAATTGTATTATGTTATTTAGCACACCCAATGGTAACAGAATCCATTGAAAAATATGTTTCTAATTTCTAATCTAGTTTTATTCTAATTCTATCAATTATTTGGGGTTCCAACCATATACTGACATATCTAATAGTGGTTTCATTGCAAACCGACCACTAGGGGGCGAGCCAAATTAGTTTGCAATGGTTTTTGAAAACCTTATGCCCATACCTAACACCATGCTAAAATTCAAAAAGTAGTTACGAAGTGTATAATTGTTGTGATTTTTTACACATTCCATATATCCCAGTTTATAGGCATTTTAGCTCATTTTAGCCACCGTGGACGCCATCTTTAAACCCATGCCTTTCTGGTTGTTCGTTGTTCCTAACATTTTTGTATATTTGTATATAATTGTATATTATTTAGTATATTATTTAGCACACAAAAATCTATTTTATCAATTATTTTGGTTTTCAACCATACCTATACGTATCCAATATTTGAGTCTGTGCAAACAAACCACTAGGGGGCACGCCGAACACATTTACACAGCTTTTTGAAAACCTTATACCCATACCTAACACCACGCCAAAATTCAGAAACTAGTCACCAAAAGCCAAATCTTGCTGATTTCTTGCAAGTCCGCCCCCTGCTACAGGGGGAGACAATGGATTAAATAACATGGAACGTGGGTTATGCAGTCAAACTGTTAATCCGTTCTCAAAATTTATATTAACGGCTAGTTGTGCCTTCATGCTCATTTCAGCAGGGGTGGAGAGCCTATTTCAACCAATTGCTTGGTCAGAAGAACTACCTGTCATGTATATTATTTATATACATATTTCATTCCACTTTTGTCTTTTTTGGGCGACTCCTCTGAGTACCACCAGAGGGGGGCTCAAGTACCCCTCTTTTCAGACAGGACGTCTGTCCCACAATGCCCAGCGACATGTTTTGTTTTGCAGTCCTCTCTTTGTGTTTTATTCTATTTGAGTTATTGATAGAGGTGGTGGGGGGGGGGGGGGGGGGGGTACGCGGCAAGTTGTGAGCTTGTGGATCAGATACGATATGTAGAGTACAGTGTTTAAGTGGGATTAGGCCAGTTGTTCTTCTAGACTGGATAAAATAGCCAGACTTTAGCTCTTAAAACAGGACCTAAGGTGAGTTATTCTAGACTGGATAAATTCCAGACTTTAGCTCTTAAAACAGGACCTAAGAATAACTCACCTTAGGTCCTGTTTTAAGAGCTAAAGTCTGGAATTTATCCAGTCTAGAATAACTCACCTTACTAAGGTGAGTTATTCTAGACTGGATAAATTCTAGACTTTAGCTCTTAAAACAGGACTAAAGGTGAGTTATTCTAGACTGGATAAATTCCAGACTTTAGCTCTTAAAACAGGACTAAAGGTGAGTTATTCTAGACTGGATAAATAGCCAGACTTTAGCTCTTAAAACAGGACTAAAGGTGAGTTATTCTAGACTGGATAAATAGCCAGACTTTAGCTCTTAAAACAGGACTAAAGGTGAGTTATTCTAGACTGGATAAATAGCCAGACTTTAGCTCTTAAAACAGGACTAAAGGTGAGTTATTCTAGACTGGATAAATAGCCAGACTTTAGCTCTTAAAACAGGACTAAAGGTGAGTTATTCTAGACTGGATAAATAGCCAGACTTTAGCTCTTAAAACAGGACTAAAGGTGAGTTATTCTAGACTGGATAAATAGCCAGACTTTAGCTCTTAAAACAGGACTAAAGGTGAGTTATTCTAGACTGGATAAATAGCCAGACTTTAGCTCTTAAAACAGGACTAAAGGTGAGCTATTAAAAGTGTTATCTGGAGACGATATCCTACCAAAGGGTCTCCATGGCAACAGTTACAGAGTGATTCACGGAAGCGTGTCAGGCTGTGAAATAAATTTCACACCTCAGCGCCATGCGGCCACTGCTATGCTAGAGTGTGTGTGTGTGTGTGTGTGTGTGTGTGTGTGTGTGTGTGTGTGTGTGTGTGTGTGTGTGTGTGTGTGTGTGTGTGTGTGTGTGTGTGTGTGTGCGCTTCGAACCACCCACACGTGCATGTGTGCGCACGCGTGTGCGTGTGTGCGTATTTGTACAGGTATAGTTGTGAGAAGCAAATTCTCAAACCCAACATGCACTATCCGCTACCGCAAGAGTAAAGTAAAGATAAAGTTATTATTATAAGAGGGCTGTGGTGTGATGCTCGACTTAATATCACTGCATTTCCCAATGTCCAAATGGACCCTTACAGGTCTTACGGGTCTGTAACTCTGAGAATGTGCAAACGTTTGAAACAGGTTGAGAATCTCTGACTTGTATAACAAACTAAAGGTTATATGATTTAACCAAAACATTTGCGATAGATACGCATGTGAGAATATCCCAATTGTTCTTATTTACAGAAAACTCTTTCCATACACTCACGATGCCTTTGAGGCCTCGGGCTCTTTGCGCAATGACGCAGCGTGCTCCCGCGCGAGGGCATAAAACCCCTCCGCGACTTCCGCTTCTCAACCCGGATAAACCCTTTTCTTCTGCCTAAGCAAGCGAGAAGGGCCACCCGGCGTATCTATCGCAAATGTTTTGGTTAAATAACCAGGGTTATCATATAACCTTCAGTTATTTTAACCTTTCAATATTTGCTTCTAGATATGCATGTGCGACTTATACACTCCCTTCGTTATCACTAAGAGAGAGAGAGAGAGCAACCATCCCTGGCTGAACCCGTCCTTGGACGGTGAACACGCCTCCCCTGGGATTTATCAATCTACCATTCAGACCTCGGTCTGATTGGAGAGATAGGTACATAATCTCAAGGTCCAACGGGTCCCTGACCCAAGGACCTTGCACACCAGGTTGCCAGGAGCTGGCAACCTGGGTTCTTGTCCCTGAGGACAAGAACTAGGGGGCCTGAGGGCGGTTCCCACACTCCTCAGCAACTTGCAGGACTGCATGAGCCACCGAGGGCTCAGTAACGTCCAGGTTGTAAAACCTTGCAAAAGTTGAAGGCGACGACCAGTTCGCCGCTAGACAGACATCCTGTACCGATATGCCCTTGTATAGAGCCCAGGATGCTGCCACACTGCGGGTAGAGTGAGCCCTCAACCCCACAGGTGGTAGAGTACCTCTGCTGGAGCAAGCCATCTGAATGGCCTCCACAATCCATTGGGACTCTGGTACCCCATGCCACACACAACTGACTTCCTTTCCTGATGATGATAATGTTAGCAAAGTTTGATAGCACCGTTAGCAAAGTTAAGCTAATGCTATGTGTGGGCCAAACCACACAGCCCGAGCTATGGTAGCTTAGGCATTAGGCAATGAGGCTAAATTTGGCTAACTATTGTATAGCATTCTTGCTGTGATTGTGAAATTACTAGCGGGTAGAAAACAAGTCACCTCGCGGTACAAGTGTGGGGCCACTCGTCCTTTGTGAGGCTATGTGGACAAGTAATCTTTTCCTCTCAGTGATAACACAGCTTGGTTCGTTCTTTTCTGCAGAAGAAAGGGGAATGGGGTTTATATGTCCTCGCGCGGGAGCGCGCCGCGTCATCACGCAAAGAACCCGAAGCCTTAAACGTACAGGCCTTGTGAGTGTATGGAAAGAATTTTCTGTAAATAAGAACAATTGGGATGTTCTCACATGTGTATCTAGAAGCAAATGTTGAAAGGTTAAAATAACATCCTCGTCCATTAAACGAGAAACAAGATAAGTTAGTTGAATGAGCATCCAAACCCATCTTCCTTCCTTCTTTTGGCCTCTCTCTCTCTCTCTCTCCCCTTCTCTCTGACGCCATTTTGTGCACTGCACTGGTTCCAGTGTATTCCTGCCTGTTTTAACATTCCCTTTTACCTTCACCATGAAACAGACTCCAGATTAAAGTCTGACTCTGCCTCTCTCTCTCTGTCTCACATTTTCTGCCCTCCCTCCCTCCGTCTTGTCTTCTCTACGTTCCTCCCATCCGTATCACACTGGCACACTGCTCATTAGCTTTCTGTCAGCCTGGGTTTCGGTATCCCTCTCTTCCCCCTTTCACCTTCTATCACACAGCCCCTGCAGCTTCTCTTCCTTGCCTTCTCTCTGGCAATCGCTCTATCTATCGCTCTATCTATCTATTTATCGCTCTATCTATCTATTTATCGCTCTCTCTCTCTCTCTCTCTCTCTCTCATACTGTTAATACACTTTGACTGCTCCCTCCATCTTTTCCTGTAGCATCCTTATTTAATTTGGCTCCTCTGTGTGTCAGTTTAACTAGCAGTGAAAAGCCAAGGTCTTCTTCAGGGGTCTCCCCATCTCTCTCTCTCTCTCATCTCCATGTCCTTTCTTTGTCCTGTCCTTTGTGTTTCGTTCCTTCTCTTGGCTGTCTTTCTCTGCCTCAGCTTCAATTGTACAGTGTTCCAGCACCACATGTGTGAAGTAATTCAACATGTACGTTACTTGTCATATCTGCCATGTGCACCTTGTGCTTACGAAGCCTATAGGCCATACGGAAATGTAATTTTTATTCATAATGTTTCAGTGATCAACGACAGTAACACAAATTAAATCGTTAATCGCAGGGTTTTTTTGGGAGCGACAATTAATCGTCAAGTAAGAAGACTTCCGGACATTTTAGGTCCAATGGCCAGTGGGGGAAAGTAACTACGGATATTTACTCAAGTACTGTACATTTTGAGGTACTTTTACTTTACTGGAGTATTTCCAATTTCCAATTATTTTACTGCTAGCTCACTACATCTCGGATCCAAATAATTAATAATTGTACTTTTTCTCCACTGCATTTATTTCACAACTTTAGTTACTAGTTATTTTGTAGATTTGTATTATTATCACAAAACATACATTAACCACTTCACTTCGTCTATTGGAAAATAGTCAATCTACATGCTTATAGATCTGCCATCAAAATATTTTTATAAATTCTGCATAATGAGTACTTTTAGTTTTGACACTTTTAAGTACATTTTGGGGGGAACATAAGCCGAAAATGTGGCAGCTGGAATGTAGAAGGCACCCGGGAGCAGCATGGGTTGGCGCCCCAGACTGTGTCTTCCGTGAGGCCCACGGTAAGGCCTTTAGTAGGGCCATTCAAGCCGCAAGCGGAGCCTGCAGCACCACCGTTTCCCTGCCGGTGGAGCCTGCGGAACATTGCGGCTCAATAATCCGCCACTCCTGAATGAAGTGTCTGGTGCTGGGCTGCACCTGGTGAGACATAGGAGGGGCCCGGACAGGAGTCAACCCACAGAGCCTAGTCCTTCCACGCGCCAGACCTCCCAGTCCCGGCAGAGTAGTTCGGGAGCGGCGGACTGTGTGACCCTGTCTTTCCCTAATGGGCTGGGATTGATCGTGGGTAGCTACTGGGACGTAAGTCGGGACTTGATCACTCCGACTGGGTTACCTGAGTGAGGGGTATGATGTTGCAAGACCCGAAACCCTGATGACCTTAGGATACATCACTGACGATACGTCCCAGGTGCATCCATGCAATGTTTTTTAGTTCTGATGCCAATACCTTTGTACTTTTACTCAAGTACATTTTGAATTCCGGACTTTTACTTGTAACTGAATATTGCTACATCGCAGCATTGATATGTTTACTAGTAAAACTAGTAAAGCCAGTGGTGTTCCAGCACCTCGGCTCTACACAGCCACGTTTCTGCCTCATACAGTAGGTGGTGTTCAGGCTGGTGTATAGCTGGTGAGATGAGAAAAGCCTCATACAGTAGGTGGTGTTCAGGCTCGTGTCTATAGCTGGTGAGATGAGGAAAGCCTCATACAGTAGGTGATGTTCAGGCTGGTGTCTATAGCTGGTGAGATGAGGAAAGCCTCATACAGTAGGTGGTGTTCAGGCTGGTGTCTATATCTGGTGAGATGAGGAAAGCCTCATACAGTAGGTGGTGTTCAGGCTGGTGTATAGCTGGTGAGATGAGGAAAGCCTCATACAGTAGGTGGTGTTCAGGCTGGTGTATAGCTGGTGAGATGAGGAAAGCCTCATACAGTAGGTGGTGTTCAGGCTGGTGTCTATAGCTGGTGAGATGAGAAAAGCCTCATACAGTAGGTGGTGTTCAGGCTGGTGTATAGCTGGTGAGATGAGAAAAGCCTCATACAGTAGGTGATGTTCAGGCTGGTGTATAGCTGGTGAGATGAGAAAAGCCTCATACAGTAGGTGATGTTCAGGCTGGTGTATAGCTGGTGAGATGAGGAAAGCCTCATACAGTAGGTGGTGTTCAGGCTGGTGTCTATAGCTGGTGAGATGAGAAAAGCCTCATACAGTAGGTGGTGTTCAGGCTGGTGTATAGCTGGTGAGATGAGGAAAGCCTCATACAGTAGGTGGTGTTCAGGCTGGTGTCTATAGCTGGTGAGATGAGGAAAGCCTCATACAGTAGGTGGTGTTCAGGCTGGTGTATAGCTGGTGAGATGAGAAAAGCCTCATACAGTAGGTGATGTTCAGGCTGGTGTATAGCTGGTGAGATGAGAAAAGCCTCATACAGTAGGTGATGTTCAGGCTGGTGTATAGCTGGTGAGATGAGGAAAGCCTCATACAGTAGGTGGTGTTCAGGCTGGTGTATAGCTGGTGAGATGAGAAAAGCCTCATACAGTAGGTGGTGTTCAGGCTGGTGTCTATAGCTGGTGAGATGAGAAAAGCCTCATACAGTAGGTGGTGTTCAGGCTGGTGTCTATAGCTGGTGAGATGAGGAAAGCCTCATACAGTAGGCGATGTTCAGGCTGGTGTCTATAGCTGGTGAGATGAGAAAAGCCTTGTTGGGAACGTGGCTAAAACTAAAACTCTTCATGACGGCCGTACTGTACTTAAGTACAATCTTACGGTATTTGTACTTTATTTGAGTTTTTCCAATTTCCAATACTTTTTGTTCTACTCCACTACATCTAAGAGGCAAATATTGTACTTTTTATCTACTACATTGTTCTGTTGTTGAAAACTTTAGTTACTAGTTACTTTGTAGATTATTATTATTACAAAACATACATTAACCACTTCAGCCCTATATATACATTTCGGCCATTTGAAAATACAGTAGCTGATCTACAAGCTCACAATGCGACACATTGTTAACTCTTCGCGACGGCTCGGCCTGCCTGTGACTAATCAGGCTTCTTATTAGCAGTCACCGTCAGTCAGCTGTGTGTGTGTCTTTTGTCTCGTGGCTAGACGGGCGATGCAGCGTGCAGCGTGGAACACGATGTGTCATCATCTCTGAGTGCATCGCTACATACTCTTTTTTGTGGCACCGTGCTTTTGATAAGATCAAAGGAGGCTCTAAAAATGGGTGCTCTCAAGTGACAACGGGTCATGATAGTACTCTTTCTGTGAGTCAAGCTAGAAAACCACATGCAGAAATCAAGCGCATCGGTGCCTCCTCGGAACGATTCACCTCGGCCAGAAGAGTCAGTTTGTTTAGTACAGTATGGTCGTTACGTTTCATTTGGTAAAATATACGTGGCATCGTCTACACGTTGTGTGCTTGCTCTTTTCAAATAGCCGATGTAGGTTTAAAGTGCTCATGTAGACTATAGTTGTTTATTTTGGGCTCGTTTTCACAGACCTGGCTGCTTTGTTCAACATCTGGTAGCACTGAACCTTATTGTTATTGTCGAGTTCAATATGGCGGTGATTCGACCAGGTGATTTGACTATGGTTTCCAAACTTTTCAGGGCAAGACCAAAAGAGAAATTAGACGTTTGCCCTGGACCCAAACTAGTGAAAATAGCAGATCTACAAGCGCACATGTTGCTTCGCACCGCATTGTGAGCTTGTATATCGGCTATTTTCACAAATCTTTTAATTCATGGAATTAAAAACAATGTATATTTTTTAAATGTAGAAAATGGGATTTTTACTCAAGTCGTGACCCATAAAAATCACACACACACACACACACACAGTAGAGAGAGAGAGAGAGAGAGAGAGAGAGATAAAACAGACACACACAACCACGCACAAGCGCCCACACTTGCTTCGTGACTGCGGTGCCAATGCAGCTGGCAGAAGAAGAGGAGCAGAAATACACTGACACAAAGGCATGGAAGAGAATAGAACTGTGTTCACTTCAGCCCTCAGTCATCATCCCACACACACACACACACACACACACACACACACACACACACACACACACACACACACACACACACACACACACACACACACACACACACACACACACACACACACACACACACACACACACACACACACACACACACACACACACACACACACACACACACACACACACACACACACACACACACACACACACACCTTAGTGTTGGACACAATAGTACAGTAAACCAGGTGCTGGTTAGTCCACTGTATCCGAAGTACCATTAGGTCTGTCGGTGCATAACCTTGGCTAAAAGGGGTGTTGCTAGCCTAGTGGTTAAGGCACAGACCACATAAGGCACAGACCACATAACACTGTAGGCTCCAATACATCCTGACAGAGATTAGCGGTTTGAGTCCCGAGCTTGCACTTATAGATAGATTGATAGATCGATAAGCTATACTTTTAATGCTTTTGTGTGACGCTGTAGTATGATCAAGTAGGGCGTTTAGAATATGGAGTTAAGTTTGGTTATTGGTCTGCTATTTTTCCCTCTACACCAAACCTGTACGCCAAAAATAACCGATCTACAAGCTCACAATGCGTTGCTTGTCGTGAGCTTGTACTTGATCTTTGGCTCGGTACTTGGTCTGCTCTTTTTTCCATGTACATCTAACCTCTTCGCCGAAAATATCCGGCTCTGCTATTTTCGGATTATGTTCCCCTCAGAATAGTGATGCGAGGAGTCGTTAATGTAAAATAAAAATAATAATGTAATAATAAAACATAAAAGTTCCTATCAAACAAAGATTTGGCGGCCCCCTGCAGTAAGTCTGAGACCCCCTAGGGGTCCTGGACCACCTGTTGAAGACCACTGCTGGTCTGGAAGGTTTACATGGTTAACTGCAGTAAGTCTGAGACCCCCTAGGGGTCCTGGACCCCCTGTTGAAGACCACTGCTGGTCTGGAAGGTTTACATGGTTAACTGCAGTAAGTCTGAGACCCCCTAGGGGTCCTGGACCCCCTGTTGAAGACCACTGCTGGTCTGGAAGGTTTACATGGTTAACTGCAGTAAGTCTGAGACCCCCTAGGGGTCCTGGACCCCCTGTTGAAGACCACTGCTGGTCTGGAAGGTTTACATGGTTAACTGCAGTGCTTCTTGAAGGAACATCAAATCATCCCATCTGTTCCTCAGACACACTCACTCATCCTTCTTTAATACCCCCTTCTGTCTGCTCTCTGTGTGTGAATGACTGCGTGCATGCGTGCGTGCGTGCGTGCGTGCGTGCGTGCGTGCGTGCGTGCGTGCGTGCGTGCATATACCTGTGAGGGCCAAATGTCCCCACAAGTATATAGTAGTAGTAGATTAAGTAATATTTTATGGTTATTATTGGGGAGTTAAGATTAGATTCAGTTTGGGGTCGGGATTAGGATTAGGCATTTAGAGATTAGGTTTAGGGGTTAGATTACACATTTAAAGGTTAAATTAAGGGGTTAAGGTTATAGTTATGCCTGATCTTTACTTAGGTCGCATTCACACCTTTACTTTGGTAGACACGATGCGAATGGGCTGAGAAGTTGCATCATTCTGGCATATTTAATTTGCTGTTCATGGGGTGTTTGGGACTCTACTGCTCCCTGACATTCTGGAGTGGTGTTCTCTGTCGTAGAGAGAGCCTTCTCCTCATCCTCACTCTTTGATCTCCTCTTCCACACCAACTCTGCGTCTTTCACCTGACGCAGTTCCGACGTGAATGCTTTGGTAAGCCGCCGCAAGGGAGGTGCTGCGGCGGTATGGACTCCTCCCCTCTGGCTATAGCCAAATTCCAATACCCAAAATCTCAGCCACTCGCTCACTCCCACTCGATCACTCAGGGTCATTCCAGCTTGACCCGGAAATGGTTAACGTTCCGATTGTTAAAGTGCTCCATCGAGGAGGAGAGTGGAGTCGAGTGGAGGAGCCGAGTGGGCTCTCCGAGACCGCATAGAGCGAGTGTACATCAGGTGCAGGCTCGGTGGGGTATGTTGTCTCCTCGCTGCGGATTTCCGCATCACGTGTACATCTTTTTTTCCTTCTCCAGTGACATAAGTCCGCCTCCTCCACATGTGGCACAGAAAACACTGCTTGAAACCCGATACTATGCACCACCCCCCATCCACTAGCTGCCGGCCGCTGCGGCTGATGAGACGCTGTCGCTGACCCAACACACACATGCACGCACACACATACACATTAAACTAAAAAGCTTTGCTGTTTGTTGAAGAGACACATTTTCGCTGAATTAATAGAGCTTGAAAGTGAAAGGACCACAACAAGCCACTGGCTTTATTGCGTTGTGTGATATAAGCATAATAAAAGTAGGCTATATTGTGCGCACCTCAAAAGCTATAGTTAATTTCTCTCTGTGCATGCCTGAATGCACAGACTGCTATGAATGACGGTGACAAATATGTATTTATTTATATGTGGACTGAACTGAATATGTAAGTCAGAGAGACTACCTATAATAATTCCTGTTATAGTGTCCGTTATTTGCAAAGACCGTCGGAGGAGGGACTGTCCGAGGAGGGGGGGGGGGTATTTATACGAGCAAAAAGGAACACGGGCTGCGGGCAGGTCAGGAATTCCCTTCACATTCACAATCATATAATATAAAAGTGTGCGCATCCTGGCGCTTATTCACTATTTCAGGAATAAATAGCCTTGTTGCACATGTTACCAATACATACACATTGGCCTCGTTACATGCACAAAAATGTATTGTCTATTCTGTAGACTGTATGGCTCTGGGTTCAGAGTTCCAGTGATCCAGCTGTGTGACACTGTATTGTTCCACCACTTTTGCTTTGGCAATGTAAACGTATGTTTTCCCATGCCAATAAAGCCCTTTGAATTGAATTGAATTGATTCACGTCATAAGTGATCGCGGAATGTGCCGTCGCTTTGAAATGACAGCGGAGTACATTCCGATTCTAGAGGCAAATCCACTCCACCGTCTCCACCACTCTGTCCTCTCATCGAATCCTCTCCTCCTCCACTCCTCCTCACTGGGGGCGGAGCCGAGGAGCGAGTGGAGGACGCGAGGGGAGTGAGCGAGTGTGAAAGTTGCGGTATTGGAATTTGGCTTATGGGTTTGGTCCTAGGAGGCGGGACTTCTAGGGAACTTCTTCATCCATCCTCCTCCTCCAAACTCACTGCAGGTCCTTCCTGCAGCCTGGCCGTACAGAGAGACATTTCCATGTCTGCTCGGCTCAAGGGGGAAGTCTACCTTCCTCGTTGTTCTGAGTAAAAGGTTAGCGATGTCCGTCGGTTTGATGCTGCATGTCCTCATCGGTGGATTCTCGGACAAGGAAACATGCCAGGGACAGTTTGAGCATGGCCTCCACCATCTTGACGGACTTCGGCTTGACGGTATTCGGATATAATACAAATGAATTACAAAACAGGGTTACAAGCTAAAAAAAGATTGATGGTCAGTCCAAGACATTAAAAGTATTTGTGTACTCTAGAGGACACTTATGTTGCACCGCCAATACTACTGGTATGCCCATATATGGAGATCCCTGATATCATCAGTATATGCCCATATATGGGCATGCTGATATGCCCATACTGTATATGGAGATCTCTACATCTGTCTGTCCTTAACCCCTTTATGCCCATATATGGAGAACCATATATGGTTTGGAATATACGGAATATATATGACAATATATATTGCCATATATTGGCATGCTTACTTAATGTGCCCCTTTATGTCCATATATATATATTGCCCATAAATATGTCATATGGGCATTTGAGTGAAAGTCTTGATCTTCTTCAGGCATCTCCAACACGTTGCTCCCAGTATTTCCTCACAATATAAAATTGTTGCTGTCAGGAAGAAACCTCATATCTCCATATTTTAACTTTTTTAGTTTCTTCGTAAATGAACACCTTACTTGATCATACTACAGCATAAAACAAAAGCATCAAAAGTAGCAGGAAATTGAGCGATCGGCTATCGCTCACTCGCACACCACTGCAACTATCCACATTCAGCCCAGTACACACAAAGAGTAACGTCAACCGGGCGGCACACCACGACGCACTAGTCCCCTGACATTGAACAGAGAATTTACGTCATAATATGACGTAAATTCTCTGTTCATTGTCAATGGTATTTTGAATGTTTGTTCAGACAACACAAACATTAGTTCTCCGACACATATTATGTGTCTGAACAAATCGGCATATGTACAGTATGTCAGTGGGAACCCTTGGCCAATAAGGGACCACCAGTCTTGATGAGGATGTATGATGATTAGAGCGCCCCTCACTGCACACGGGTGAAGTGGGAGTGAGTGGGAGTCAGGCTGTTTGGAGTTGCAATTAACTGTCGCGATCGCGTGTTACAGTCCACGGGTCCCGTTGGGAATGAAGATGTGCCGTGGCTTGTGGAGCATCAACGGAGCTGCAAACTGTAGTGATCGGTAGGAGAGGATTTCAAGACCTGCCCCCCTACGGCCCCACACACACTTTCACTAACACTTTGAGGGAACTCAATACTGCCGCAATCTGGCGGAGTCAGGTTAGGTGCAAATACAAACAAGTCAAACTGAGTTTTCCGTGTCTGTGTGAATTCTTGTTTTTTTGAAGGTTTGCTTTTTGTGGGTATTCAATCCCTGGCTATATATGTGGTTTGCAGGTTCATGTGGTTACAGCTATTTGTTCATGTAAATACTTTGTAAGGTTGTCGGTTTTTTATTTTGTTTTTTAAGCAGGTTTGTCCAAACGGGACTAAATTGTGTTAAGCCTTGGCCTAACTGGCACATCAATGCTAAAACATTAATGCCATATATGGAGTAACTCAGGATGTACTCTTCCTGTTGGGGTGGTGTTTGGAGCTGTACTTCTCTCTGACTTTCTGAGGTCATTCTCTCCTCTTCTTCCTGTTGGGGTGGTGTTTGGAGCTGTACTTCTCTCTGACTTTCTGAGGTCATTCTCTCCTCTTCTTCCTGTTGGGGTGGTGTTTGTAGCTGTACTTCTCTCTGACTTTCCAAGGTTATTTTCTCATCTTCCTGTTGGGGTGGTGTTTGGAGCTGTACTGCTCTCTGACATTCTGAGGTACCTTTCTCCTCTTCTTCCTGTTGGGGTGGTGTTTGGAGCTGTACTGCTCTCTGACAATCTGGAGTCGTGTTCTCTGTTTTCTTCCACACCATCTCTGCGTCTTTCACCTGATGCAGTCCCGAGGTGAATGCTTGTTTTTTAAGCAGGTTTGTCCAACCGGGACTAAATTGTGTTAGGCCTTGGCCTAACTGGCACATCAATGCTAAAACATTAATGCCATATATGGAGTAACTCAGGATGTACTCTTCCTGTTGGGGTGGTGATTGGGACTGTACTTCTCTCTGACATTCTGAGGTTGTTTTCTCCTCTTCTTCATGTTGTGGAGGTGATTGGGACTGTACTTCTCTCTGACATTCTGAGGTCATTCTCTCCTCTTCTTCCTGTTGGGGTGGTGTTTGGAGCTGTACTGCTCTCTGACATTCTGAGGTACCTTTCTCCTCTTCTTCCTGTTGGGGTGGTGTTTGGAGCTGTACGTCTCTCTGACTTTCTGAGGTCATTCTCTCCTCTTCTTCCTGTTGGGGTGGTGTTTGGAGCTGTACTTCTCTCTGACTTTCCAAGGTTATTTTCTCCTCTTCTTCCTGTTGGGGTGGTGTTTGGAGCTGTACTTCTCTCCGACTTTCTGAGGTAATTTTCTCCTCTTCTTCCTGTTGGGGTGGAGTTCGGAGCTGTACTTCTCTCTGAATTTCCGAGGTTGTTTTCTCCACTTCCTGTTGTGGAGGTGATTGGGACTCTACTGCTCCTTGACAATCTGGAGTCGTGTTCTCTGTTTTCTTCCACACCATCTCTGCGTCTTTCACCTGATGCAGTCCCGAGGTGAATGCTTTGGTCCTAGGAGGTGGGACTTCTAAGGAACTTCCTCCATCCTCCTCCTCCAGACTCATTGCGAGTTCTTCCTGCTGCCTGGTCGTACAGAGAGACATTTCCATGTCCTCTTGGCCCAGGGGGGAAGTTAACCCAGAAACAGCGATAGACTCCTTGTCCTCCTCCTTGTTGCTCTCATTTAAAGCGTCAAGGTTAGTGATGTATGTGCAGGGTTTGGTGCTCATCACGCTGGCCAGACTCTGCATGTCTTCGTCGGTGGATTTTCCTTCTCGGACAAAGAAACACGCCAGGGACAGTTTGAGCGTGGCCTCCGCTATCTTGACCGACTTCAGCTTCAGCTTCAGCAGCAGGTCGGCGTGGCTGGGGGCGGGGCAGGCAAACTGCTTGAGGTTTACGCAGGCCGATGCCAGCGCCTTACGATGCCCGTTCTTGCTCACACTCTCGATGACAAAGGTCCAGTCTTTATCCTCAAACTCATCTGCATCGGGCTTCTTGAACAGCGTGACAGAGATTTCAACGTTCTCCGGCACCGACCACACCACCATGCCTCTGCATGGGTTGGTAATGTTAGCCTGCCAACTGTGGAGCTGGGAGCACACACGCCTGTTCCCCCGCGTCCACACCACCCTTAGCTTGTCCGGTTGCCATTTCTCGTTGCATTCCACCACCAGGTCCTGGTAGGACGCGACAAACTGGAACTTTGAGGCTTTCTTGGAACCTCGCAGTGTTTTCAAAACAGAAGTCATTGGTATTTCAATCAATGAGAGACAAAAGTTACGTTCTTCTGGAACAAAAGGACACAATCCAACTCGACTGTCTCTCCTGTGGGCTTGTGATGTCACAGAGTGATGCGTGTGTCATCTAACTCTCTCTTTTAACACATGTGAACTTGTGATGTCAGAGTGATGTCAGAGTGTGTCATCATCTAACCAACTCTCTCTCTCTCAACACATTGTGAGTGCACGTTGTCCCAGAGTGAGGTCAGAGTGATGTCATCATCTATCTAACTCGCTCAACACATGGTGAATGCATGATGTCCCAGAGTGATATCAGAGTGATCATCAGGGCTACATAATGCAAGTATTGACAGTGCATTTGCAGAGTAATAATTATGTCAATAATTAGACACCATAAATAATACAAATTAATTACAAAACAGGGTTCCAAGACATTAAAGTATTTTTATACTCTAGAGGACACTTATGTTGAACCACCAATACTACTGTTATGCCCATATATGGAGATCCATGATGTCATCAGTATATGCCCATATATGGGCATGATAATATTCCCATATATGGAGATCTCTACATATGTGTGTCCTTAACCCCTTTATGTCCATTTATGGAGAACCATATATGTTGCCCATCAATATAATGCATTTCAGTCAAAAAGACTTCAGGCATCTCCAACACGTGATGTCACGAGGCGTGAGGGACTGACGGCCATATATGGTGGTGTGATGGACAGAACGACGGACTGACAGGTTTTTCAGGTTTTCATAGTAATCTGTGACCTACAGTCGCAATTACAATCTTTAGTTACTAGTTACTTTGTAGATAGATTAGATTATTACAAAACATACATTAACCACTACAACTACAGTATACATTTCAGCCTTTTGAAAATAGCAGATCTACAAGCTCACAATGCATTGCATCCCTTTTATGCCCATATTTGGAGATCCCTGAATTAATCAGCATGGAGCTGCAAACTGTAGTGATCGGTAGGAGAGGATTTCAGGGCCTGTCCCCCTACCGCCCCACACACACTTTCACTCACACACTCACACACAAAGTATACCCTGTTTGCCTCGAAATTGTAAATATTCAAGTAAAGTACAAATACCTCAAAATTGTACTTAAGGGCCCAGACAGTTAGCTCAACCATCTGGGCAGTGGGCACCTAGGCTGCCAAGCCAGCCGGATGGCGTGTCGCGGGTTCGACTCCCAAGCCAGACGGCCTCGGCCACGTGTCACTCCCCGTCTCTCCCTCGTTCCTGTCTTTCCACCACTATTCCTCACACCGTACAGCCACAAACGCTGCTGGGGGTACAGGTGTTGGGTGAAATCCACCCTCAGCTTATATATCTCCGAAAAATATGGGAGAGGATGGGGGAGGGAAGCCTCGCCTTGAGTGGGTTCAAATCCTGCTCATATAATTTTTGTGTCCACCGCAAACAACTTTTTTTGCGGATAAAGTGACGTTTTCTTTGGTCCGACATGCGTTGCGACGTGCTTGCGGTTATGTTTAGGTTTGGGGTAGGGTTAGTAATAGTAATGTCCGACATACAGTACATGTTCACCCGTTCCTTTGTGTGGTGCCACTGAGTAACTACTGAGTTGGGCTTGCTGGATGCATGTTCCAACCCCTATAGTATGTCTGTCAGAAGACGTACAGTAAACGTATCAAGAAAGACAATCCATTCAAAGAACATTCATGTTAGTTTTGCTCCTTTCTTGGCTGCATTTGCAAAGCAACATTTCAGTGCCTCAAACTCCTTGGCACACGCGTGCTTCTTCAGCTCCTCTCCGCCCGTAGTCGTGGCTGCCACACACTGCCCGTAAGCCGCTGCCTCTCTTGCACACTGTGCAAACAGCTCCGGGAATCGCCTCAGCTTTTCGCGGGTGCGAGCCCAGACATTATTAGTCCCTGACATGGTGTGCTGGTCATAGTTTTGCGCAGATGTCGTTGATCTCATATAGTATTTATAAAGTTTAAAAAAAACGTTATTTATGAGAGAACAAAGGAGATATTTTTCCTATGCCATGAGCAGAGCTATATTGCTTAACCTGTCCAGTTTGAGATGTGTATCTGTGACTGTGTCTGTCCCTTTTTATGCCCATAATGGAGTTCTGTGTCAGCAATACCCAAATATGGAGTCCAGGCCAATCTAGCGTGTCAGAACTATGATGTCATATTGATGACATCAGGGAAGTCCATATTTGGGGATTAGCGGATGTATAAACATGTTTGGTACAACCGCCGTTTCCACTGACTTCCCTCTCAGCATATCACTCCCACTGGCCCTTGGCGATACGCTCGCCCAGTTTGAAGTACCATAGAAAACACTGATTAGACCCTAGCACCAAGCGTTTTACAACCATCTGTTAGACATGGCAACCACTGCCTCATCACAATGGTTTTACCATAGCAACCTGCACCAGATTTACCCCGCCAACCACATGTTTTACCTTAATTACACCCTAGCATCCACATGGTTTACCATAGCCACATAGCAGAGACTTAGCGTGATGTAGGCACACTTAAATTTGACCTGAAACGTTATTGTCTAGTTATAGTTATCATGCTTGATGTGAACAGCCATATAGGCCAAAACATGAAGTGTTATAGCGCCACCATGAGGCCAATTAGAATACTTCCTTGGCCTACTGAAGTCTCTGCCTCTCAAATCTTCCAGGAGAGTCAGAGACTGTGTGTGAATGTGTGCTTGAAGGGTGAATGTAATGCACAATCTAATATAAATGCACCATTTACCAGCCTGACGGACAATAATGGAAGTAGGAATATTATGCTATAGCGATAATTCATTAATTAATCGGGTGCTCCCCAGTCTCCATTGATTTAGAAATAAAGCCCATGGAGTGATTAGATGCGAAGGGGTCTTCATCACCCCGGAGAGGTTTACTTCTCAATAATGACCTGCTCCCCATTGATTATCCCGCTTATTACCTGGCTACTTATTGAAGAAATTAATAGATTGACCCAAATGTAACTACAACACGGAAAATGTTTTTCGTTGCTTATGGTAATTAAAGCAGGCTAGTCCATTAATTTATGCGAGGTGTGTCCAGTGCAAGGTGTCGCCTCGGAAAACAACAGGAATATAATCAATATTTGGTTACCGCTTTGTCTATTTCTGACTTCAAATGTTTTTTATAAACATTCTTGAGAGCAATGTCTAGCTGTAAATGTCATTGCGTGTCAGCGTCATAGCTGCCATGTTGCATACGGCACAAAAGCAAGCAACGCATATTAATAGGAGCAGGATTCTTATTTGATTGGACAGTGGTCTGTCATTGAGTTCAGCGGTCATTATTCATGAATAACAATGATGATCATTGTCATATTGAAACACTGGCAGTGCTGTGAGGGCTATTGTAGTCAACAGCTCAATGGTACTTGATGCTGAGAGTGAAGGGCTGTGTGTGTAGAGATGTGATGTGTAGCTGTGAAGGGGTGACGCATCGGATGAACGCTGGAGTCATTCACAGATAAACTCCCCCATTACATTTACAACAGATAAACTGCCATTACAACAGTATTTTCATGTGAATGGGAGTATTGCTACGCATCACATAGTGACGAGTTCAACACAATTCAGCCCCGACGGCGGGAGGCCGTGTGCGTAAGACAAGCATGAACGTGCACGTGCATGGGAGCGACAAAAGGAGGGAGCTTGTAGATCTGCCATTTGCAGTGTGCCACTCTCAACTAGTGTTGATTTAGACAGCAAGTTTTGATTTAGTTTTAGTCAGTCTTTTGAATACATTTTCATTGCATTTTAGTCACATTTGATTTGAGTGTTAGACTAAAATGTGGTTGATGGTATCGTAATGACTAATTTTAGAGTTACTTGCATGCTGAAAATAGCCGATCTACAAGCTCCAGAAAAAAGCCACCACTGCTATGCCCTATAAGTAAATGCTGAAATTCATGGTCTGAAGA
The DNA here is from genome assembly GCF_951216825.1 of Electrona antarctica. Lineage (NCBI taxonomy): Eukaryota > Metazoa > Chordata > Actinopteri > Myctophiformes > Myctophidae > Electrona > Electrona antarctica. The sequence continues at coordinate 23,362,635 of NC_136800.1, read as the reverse complement.
GGGCAGGGCACTTTTCTATGTATGCACGTTCCTGAAAACACCCCCCTTCAATCCTACCTCCTTTAACGTCTGGTGAATGAGACAGGCAGTGTGCGGGGACACCTTCCAGGGGTTCTTCTCGTCCACCATCAGCGCGTCCAGTGTGGCCTTCTCCAGGACCACGTGGAAGGTGGCGTCGGGGAAGGCCAGTTGGCGCATGTCCATCCGCTGCCAGCTCATGCCCGGGCAGTGGGCGTGCCTGGCACGCATGGCCTCGATGCACACCGAGGAGTAGTCGATGTTAGTGATGGAGTGGTAGCCGGCACCATACATCTCACTGCTCATTGTACTGTTACCACAGCCTGGAGGGGAGAGGAGGGGAGAGGAGAGGAGGAAAGGAGAGATGATGGGATTGGAGAGGTGATGAGAGGAGAGGATGGGAGAGGAGAGGATGGGAGAGGACAATGTAAATACATTACTCTGTGGGTGAGTCAAACTTTCAATGTGATTGATCAGTCCCCATTTCTGAATGACTAAAACCAGCATGGATCAATATAGTCCCAACACCTGATTAAAGCACCACACTGATCCATGACGACAGGGACCGCGATCAATGCCCCCCTCCGCCTTGTGATTGAGGTGACACACAACACACAGTATACCAGACCGTGACAGTCCATCAGGTGTCGGGTCTACTGTTATTGATTCACTGCACGCACACGCACGCACACGCACACGCACACGCACACGCACGCACACACACACACACACACACACACACACACACACACACACACACACACACACACACACACACACACACACACACACACACACACACACACACACACACACACACACACACAGCAGCTAACCAGTCACAAACACACTGGTCTGTTTGACAGAGTACAGGACAGAGGGGTGATGGGAACCTCCTGGCCCAAGGTGGATCACCTCTAGTCATAACTCTCTCCACAAACAGGACACCCTCTTTCTTTGATGTGTCACCCCCGGGTGTCACCTACATTGACTGAAATAAAAACACAAACGAGGCTTTCCTAAAGTAACAAAAACGAAGTAACTATGTCAGTATTTAATTCCTAATCCTATAGTATTTGACAGCTGTGCCGTCCTCAAAAAGCTCACATTGCGACACATTTCGAGCATGTACTCACTGTGTAGATGTAAAGAAACAGTGAAATTGAAAATGTCACAATGATCAGTCTTGCCCAAACATGGAAGGACGGGATGGCATGTGTGGATCTGAGATTGGGAAAAATATCCACTCAGCAAAGAATATTCTATAATTGCTTCCTTGGCCTATTGCCAGCATGCACATTAACTTTGGTACTGATCGTGCGGTGGTTTTGAGTCTCTCCCTCTATCTCTCTCCATCTCTCTCTGTTTCTCTCACCCATGACCTTGTGAAAGCCCTCGCTGTGAGACATGTCTTGATGTAGTGCTTGTTCCCGTGCATTCCTTGGAGCTCAGCCTGAGGCGTCTCCCACAGTGCTATAGCTCAGTGCTTCTCAAACCATATTGGCTCAGGGCAGCCCTATAAATAACTCTTTCATCCACGGCACCCCTGAATGACATTGTCAAATTTAAGAACCTTACATATGTCAAATTTTAGAACCTTACATACATATTTATGTCATATTACGGTACTTAAAGGGGAATACCACTCATTTTCAACATTTTACAATGTTATTGTTGCGAAGGCTTTCACTTAGAGTTCCATATATGGGATAACCCATAGTCCCATATATGGAGACAACAGCGATATCCAGCGCTGACATCAGATTAATGTAGAAACTCCAAAGATGGATATACACTGTGGTGACATCATCGTAACACTAGACTTGCACAGCATAAAAGGTGGCTCCCATGGCTTCTAAACCTGATTCCAGGCAACGCACGCGGTATCTCCAACAGGTCAACATATACGAATCAAGGTATCTGGCTTTACAACCCATATACCTTGAATGGCTTGTATTACCTTGGGTACGAGTCTTCTAGATGAGACAGAATAACTGGCTAATGGCTAAGCAACTCGTAGAGCATTGAAGTAGAGGTTTCCACATCCCGGTTAAGTTCGTATCGAACACCACTGTAGCGGGTCCTAACGAAATAATCAGCACTGGTTCGAGCTATTTTACAGTTATTAATATACCTTTGAGCTGTTGTGTGGGAATAATAAAAAGTCCCCCCATTCTGTGTTTCATAGAACTGGAGGTATGAAAAAATCAAATGACATTGTAAAATGTTGAAAATGAGTGGTATTCCCCTTTAATATCCTACTATAAATGCGCCACGTCTCTGCGTACATGCGTACGTGTGTGTACGGTTGTAATGCACGTAACTCGACAACCGTTTGCCCCACCGACTTCACATTCGACACACATGGTCTACACCCCCACAGGGAGTGCAGGGCCAGGTATCGGACGGACCCACGGTTCTCCAGAACCACCACAAAAGGCTCTGGTCAGGCTCTGCCAGTGGGTCTAATGAGGCCAACTCCTTTCACCTGGGCCAGGCTCTGCCAGTGGGCCTAATGAGGCCAACTCCTTTCACCTGTGCAATAGAGCACCGAAGTCTGACGTCACTTTCAGTAGAGGGTGCCAACACACAGGTTCATGTATTTTTTTATTTGCATTGTAATCTCCATAGGGGGATTTTAGGTCGCTTCATATAAGAACTGTGTTTGAAAAATAAACCGACCACCCCGGCCTTTCTGTCAGGGGAGTGGCTGTGAGTCGTTAATGATTTCCATTCATATTTGATACAGCCAGTTTCTGGAGAAAATGGAATTAATGTGGCCGCAAAAGCCTTGAAACTACATATGAAGGCAATGTCGCTGCTAATATACGTCATGCCCAGCTGTCAACACATTGCGTTCCTGAGATTCCTCGTTGACGTAAGCTCAGCTGGTGGTGACTCGACACGTACTAACCACGAAACATTAAATATCAATAAAATAAAATAAAAAATAAACGTAATTAATATTCAGTTTCTGTTGTGCGACGGGCAGATGCAGCCAACCGCCTACCCGGAAATGTAGTCTCTGGGTTGTTTGGCTCGTTTCTAACGCTTATTTTGTTACTCTTTGGGTATATTTGTACATTTCCACGATGCTTGTCGATGCTTCATATCCATATGAGTGAAAAGGCCGGGGTGATCGGTTTATTTTTCAAACACAGTTCTTATATGAGGCGATCTAAAATTCCCCTATGGAGATTACAATGCAAAAAAAAGTACACGAACCTGGGGACTGACGCCCTCTACTGACAGTGACGTCAGGACTTCGGTGCTCTATTTCCAGCCTCTGCCTCAGCCAATTGAGGCTCAACCAATCAGGCTCTGCCAGTGGGCCGAATTGATTGCCAAGTACACTTTTCAGTTTGCAGTCTTCACACACAGGTACACAGGCACATACACAGATCTCCATGTGGGACACCGGCTGACAGTTAAAACGGGTGCTATGATAACTTATATCATTAGGTTCCCAAGTTGCATCGTTCCCAAGTAGGCCGGTGGCCGACTGCGAAGGGCTAGTGTAAAGAGAAAACTTGAGAGAATATCTATTACGACAGATTGAAAATAACTGTATTTGACGTTTAACTACTTGAACCCAGCATTCCTATTCTGGGGGTAACATTTGCCAAAAATAGCCGATCTACAAGCTCACAACTTGTCACATTGTGAGCTTGTTGATTTTGGATATTTTTGGAAAAGGGATTAGATTAGATTGAAAAAACTAAAATAACGCAGCAAGTACAGTATAGGTCTGATTTACTAAGTCTAGAGGGTCTAAGTGGTTAAACTGAAGTGATATTGATGAATTCCAAATATTATCAAAGTATTCTGCGGTATCCTGACGTAAAAACAAATGCTGAGGCATGCGTCAAGGCACCCACTTTGAGAAACCCTGCACTATATCTCAGTTTCTTAGTCTTAACGTTACCACTCAACGTCTTAACTGTTCAGGTTAAGACGTTCCCTGCATCTGCTGTTATTGTTACGAGTCTTGTTTCACAAGCAGTTGGCGGTCACAGACTCTGTGTTGACTAGGCATGCCGCGGTTTACCGAATTTCGGTAATACCGCGACAGGAACAGCCACGGTGTTGATACCGTGAGATTTCCGAGTTTACGGTATTTTAATACAGCGTTGGTGGGCGGTGCATGCTGCGCGCATGCAGTGCAACTCCACTCCCAGACTAAGGCAAAACGTTTATTTTCGCCACACAGCTGCAGTAGATTGAAAAGTTGCTTCCTACCTTTGAGTTAGTGTTGCTGAAAGACACCCAGATCCAATTGTATATTCCATATTTCCACATGTACTAAACTAAAAGTGTGAACTGTCAAGTGTCAACAACACAGAGGCGCGCAGTTGCGAGCATGCACATATTGCATTACAGCGTGCAGGGTACAAAACGGCCATTAGGGGGAGCCATAGTACAGTGAAATACAGTGGGGAATAACTATTGATTCATTGATTGAATACTTTATTGGCAGAAATGTAATCAGTATAGGGTACAGTCAATGTCCAAAGGGATCACTGAAAAAAGTCCTTGCAGTCTTGTTTCCATTCGGTCCTGGGTAACCAATTCATAATCATGACAAGTCACATGACAAATAACAAAATTCAAATGATCATAAAAAGGGAAAAATAAATAAATAAGATATGTAGGCCTACAGGTTGGGGAACAAAGAAGGGCTTATAAGGAGGTGGGGGTAGTCACTAGACATAGGTGCGGGGGGGGGGGGGGGGGGGGGCAATCTTTTTTTATTATTATTTTTTTAATATAAATACCGTGGAATACCGAGGTATAGGTTTTCAATAGCGGCACCGTACCGTACTGTAAAATCTCATACCGTGGCATGCCTAGTGTAACGAAGACTCTGACTAGGACGTTGGGCTATATGATATATGACATGTTTAGTATGACAATCCCTATATTTGGGCCCGAGCCGACCTAGTGCTGATATCGATAGATATGGTAGAACCATATATGGATAGAACCATATATGGATAGATCTAACTGGCCTAGTCATCGTGACAAGCCTGGTCGGAGAATATATAGAGGGTCGGCTTCAGGGAGAAGGCAGAAGTCAAAGCATCCTGGTTTAAGTTCTAACCGGACACCACTGCGGGGGTCCTAAGCTAAGTAATCAGCAATACAGCCTTGAGCTATTTTATATGGTCCTTCGAGCCGGATTAGGGCTTACCGCAGTAACGGGATGCTGAAGTCTTCCAGACACATACGAACCAAGGTATCTGGCTTTACAACCCATATACCTTGAGTAGCTTCTATGACTCAGTGGCAAGATTCTAACCAGATGGTAACCCAGTCGCTGCCAGAGTCTGAACACTCTGGCAGTCCTGGCTGCTCCGCAGGTGAGCAGCAGCATCTCGAAGCGGTGAGATGCACTCTGTTGCCGCCAGAGCATGAACGCTCTGGCGGTCCTGGCTGCTCCTTAGGTGAGCAGCAGGGTCTCGAAGCTGTGAGACCCACTCTGTTGCCGCCAGAGCATGAACGCTCTGGCGGTCCTGGCTGCTCCGCTAGGTGAGCAGCAGGGTCTCGAAGCTGTGAGACCCACTCTGTTGCCGCCAGAGCATGAACGCTCTGGCGGTCCTGGCTGCTCCCTAGGTGAGCAGCAGCGTCTCGAAGCTGTGAGACCCACCCACCCTGTTACCAGAATCTGGATGCCAGAATCTCGGAGCCGGGAGACCTCCCCGGCCCTTAGAGTCAGAGAGCACTGGTTATGTGCAGGAAAGTGAGAGCACTGGTGATGTGCAGGAAAGCGAGAGCACTGGTGATGTGCAGAGCACTGGTGATGTGCAGGAGAGAGAGCACTGGTGATGTGCAGGAGAGAGAGCACTGGTGATGTGCAGGAGAGAGAGCACTGGTGATGTGCAGAGTACTGGCGATGTGCAGGAGAGAGAGAGCACTGGTGATGTGCAGGAGAGAGAGCACTGGTGATGTGCAGAGCACTGGTGATGTGCAGGAGAGAGAGAGAGAGAGCACTGGATATGATCACCTCCCTGAAAGTAGCGTCAGGGTTGAAGTGATGGCGTCGTGTTGTAGACGCCAGGGTCGAAGTGGTGGCGTGGTGTTGTAGACGCCAGGGTCGAAGTGGTGGCGTGGTCTTGTAGACGTCAGGGTTGAAGTGATGGCGTCGTGTTGTAGACGCCAGGGTCGAAGTGAGGGCGTCGTGTTGTAGACGCCAGGGTTGAAGTGATGGCGTCGTGTTGTAGACGCCAGGGTCGAAGTGATGGCGTCGTGTTGTATACGCCAGGGTTGAAGTGATGGCGTGGTGTTGTAGAAGCCTGGGTCCGAAGCTGTGGACCACCTTTGATACGGTCAAGAGGGTGTTACTTCAAACTGGAACTGCATGGATTGGCTGACTCTGACCCATTGACAGGGGACGCCCTCAATGGGGTGGTCTGAATGGCTGACGCTTGATGTTCAAGCCTCCGTATGCTTGTATTGGGGTGGCCTGAGGGGTCTACTGTTCAAGCCTTCTAGATATGGTACAGATTTCCATGGGAAATCTGGGGGTGGCAGAGTGTAACGAAGGCTTTCACTTAGAGCTTGATATGTCATTGGGGCCAGAAGGCTCTGGTGGATATCATGAGAGCATTGTCTGGACAGCATGAGGATGCAAGGGCATCGGAGCTATATCAACCCTCCCATAGATGTTGGAGCAGTCGGAGGACGGCAGAGGCTTCGTTCACCGATAGGATATCGAGATGAAAGTGCAAGCTGACAGACCAGAAGTCCAGGTTCATAGGGACCGAAGTAGTCCAGCAAGGAGGCTGGACGGTCACTCTCGCAGAAATGACCATGAGCATAACCGGAGACGAACAGTCATCATGCATGGTACGGTAGTAGCACCCAACTCTGCCGATCGTACACCAAGTAACCAGCAAGACGGCAAGAAGCCGTATTGTCAGTACTGTAATAGCGGCACACACCATCTTTGGGTATGCGGCAGGTTCAAACGACTGAGTTTAATGGCGAAACGAGATTTGATATGACAGATGAAGCTGTGTTATCAGCAATGGACGTCGTCATCAGGCAAGAAACTGTAAACTACAGACTAGGAGTGAACTGTGGTGGAAGGCACCCTCTGGCTTTTCACAGTATTAATAGGAGCCGGACCCGGTTGAACCGGAGAGCAGATGAACTTGCGGAACCCTAGGACACCTAAGATCGAGACGGGACAGGATTTACAAGAGGAATTACCGCAGCCAGCAATCTTGACTATAGCAGGAGAGTCCTTGTATGTGGGCTATCCACCGCCTAAAGGGAGAAATGTTAAAGGTGTGCAAAGTTCTAATTTGCAATTGTGGCAAAGTAATGGAAGTATATGCAGTTCTGGATGATGGTTCGGGGGCGAACCATTTTGTTACACACAGTTGCCAAGCAGGTCGGATTGAAGGGTCAACCTGAAGAGTTGCGTATCAGAATCATGAGAGATCCTCAAGTTTTGCACGGGGTGGCTGTATCCTCCGAGGTATCTCCTGCCGTACAGCCAAACCAAGTCAATAATATTGAGGGAGCATTGATCGCCAAATAGCTTGGATTGTGAGCAGACTAATGGAGAGAGATTAACATCTTCGAGAGCTTCCCTTGCTGGATAACTACCAGGCCTGGCCTGTTAGAACCTAGCCGAAAGAAAGGACAATTGTCTGAGTCTTCTGGATGCGGCATAGATTTCAACGTGAAATCTGGGGTGGCTGTAACGAAGACTCTGACTAGGACGTTGGGCTATATGATATATGACATGTTTAGTATGACAATCCCTATATTTGGGCCCGAGCCGACCTAGTGCTGATATCGATAGATATGGTAGAACCATATATGGATAGAACCATATATGGATAGATCTAACTGGCCTAGTCATCGTGACAAGCCTGGTCGGAGAATATATAGAGGGTCGGCTTCAGGGAGAAGGCAGAAGTCAAAGCATCCTGGTTTAAGTTCTAACCGGACACCACTGCGGGGGTCCTAAGCTAAGTAATCAGCAATACAGCCTTGAGCTATTTTATACCTAGTGTTGACTGACTGGGCCCGGAAGAATCTGTATGGGACTGAGCATTGTACGTTTAAATGTTGAAATGACGTCAATATAATCGTGTTTTACTGTCCTACATGCTGCTGCTGTCTGTGAGTGGCACGAGAATATATATATATATATGTATAGACAAGGAGTGTGTTGTAGCAGAGCAGGCACGCTACACATCTGGTGGTCTAGAGCGTAAATCAGGGTGTAAAAGCTGCAACCAAACGGGTCCATTTGGTCCTTGGTTCCTTCATCAGCACACTTTACAAAAGTTTCAAAGAACTTAGGAGTTTTATTTGACCATCAAATGAACTTTGAACCACGTTGGGGGTGGGGGGTCATGCCTTTATTGATTACAGTAAGGTAGACAGGAAACAGGGAGGGAGATGGGGATGAATTCCTGTTCTGTTCTTTGTCTATATAGAAGTGTCTATTTGTAAGTCTCTAAATGTTTTGATGAATTGAACATGGTGGACCCTGTTGTAAACAAGTGTAATGCTTAATTGGGTCGTCCACTCACAGTTAACAGCCTTTGTATTGAGTTTGTGCTTGAAATGTACTGTAGTTCTGCAAACTGTTAATAACATTTTCAATCAATAAAAAAAAACACACACACACACAGTAAAGTTTGCCGGGATCGCCGGCCTGGGCCCACGTCTCTTTTAACCCCTCAAGATTTGGAAAAACGTATAAATGCTTTTATTTCCTCCCGGTTGGATTATTGTAATTCACTATTCACTACTCTTAGTCGCTCCTCAATGCACCGCATCCAGCTGGTGCAGAATGCGGCTGCCAGACTTTTAACTAATACTTTTAGAAGGTCTCCCTCTCATATCACTCCAGTGCTTGCCGCTTTACATTGTCTTCCAATCGACTGCAGAATTGTTTTTAACCTTTTGTTAATCACTTTTAAAGCTCTCCACGGGCTGTCTCCAATATATTTAACTGATTTATTATCCCGCAAGGTTAAAGGCGTAGTGCAACGGAAATGGTGGACATTTTATTTTGAAGTATCAAACGGTTTCAAGTTGAAACACCGGTCTGAAGTTTCTGAACCAATCAGAGCGTTGCATCCTTTCAGGCGATGGGACGGTAGCTTAGGAAGGTTGCTATGCTATATGCAGCGCATGGTGTGTGTTTGTTTACAAATCAGATAGACGGCCATGCTGTACCAGTTTACTGTTATGTGGCTTATTTCTACCCTATAATGTTTTGAGATACATATTTTAGCGTGATGATTACGTTGAAACCGAGTAATACACTGTCTGGATGTTATCTTGAATGGGAATAAAAACGGAGGATTTCTGTAATCAGTAGCAGCTGTGCTGCCAGTGCTGGACGGATGCGGAGATATGGGGAATTAAACGGGTGAGCTTCATTTTTATTGGCTTTTATCGATGTGGGCCTCGACACGTCATCACGCAGCACGTTTTCGTTTTCAGGAAGTCCATTTTTATGGAATTTTGATATAAAAGCACACAAAAATGTGAATTTGTCACACGGATATGGTCTAAAAGTGTGAAAAACGTATTTTTCATTTCACTACACCTTTAATGTGAGAACACTTCGTTCGTAGACCCTACAGTACCTTATGGAATGAACTACCACTTTCCTTAAGGAGGGCAGAGTCTGTCGATGCCTTTAAAAAGCTGCATGTAATATTGTATATCTATGTACTGTGTATTTTTTAAATTGTTGGTCCATGTGATGCTCTTGTTTTATTTCATATTATTTATTGTACAGCACCTTGTAACATTTGTTTTGAAAGGCGCTTTATAAATAAATTTAGCTTACCTTAAATTATAGTAGTCTATATAGATTGGGGTCCCAGTCGGACCGTGGCCTAATGGATATCAAATTTTTGTTTGCGCAATAATAATGTGACTGTTAATGGCTTTGAAAATGAAAATATAATATATAATAATGCAATATATCTGTATCGGCCAATTTGACCGTGCAAATTACCGGATATTGATATCGTCCTAAATGTCAATATTGTGCATCTCTACAAATATGTTTCTATGTGTTTAGAATGTACCGTATTTAGTTCATATTATGGATAATGTACTGTATGTAGGCTATAGGGATGGATGCATTATGAGCAGTGAGACAGGGTGAAAGGCAGTGAGACAGGTGAGTGAGACTGTGACTTCCGGAAGGAAGCATGCTGCCATTTCGACACCTCTGCTGCTAACATGTGGCTGCTGCTCGTTAGCACCTCAATGCTCACACTAATTACACACTCCCAGCCACTGTGTGTGTGTGTGTGTGTGTGTGTGTGTGTGTGTGTGTGTGTGTGTGTGTGTGTGTGTGTGTGTGTGTGTGTGTGTGTGAGAAAGTGCGTGCGTGTCTGTGTCTTTACAAGTTCACAGTTAGCAGCAGCCTCACGTGCCACACACGTACGCCACACATATGCCAACGCTGAGCGTGTTGTTAACAGTACGGATCTTAATGAAACATGTATGACATACAGCTACCGAACACGAACACATGCACAAAGAGAGAGAGAGAGAGAGAGAGAGAGAGATAGACAAAGAGTGAGAGAAATAGAGAGAGAGAGAGAGAGAGAGAGAGAGAGAGAGAGAGAGAGAGAGAGAGATAGACAAAGAGTGAGAGAGATAGAGGGAGAGAGAGAGAGAGAGAGAGAGAGAGAGAGAGAGAGAGAGAGAGAGAGAGAGCGAGAGAGAGAGCGAGAGAGAGAGATTCAGACAGAACCGTGTACAGTTTGACAGGGTGGAAATGTAACTCAATGATCCAACTATAGGGCTGCCACGATTACACATTTAAGTGGACAATTTATTGTCACACAAAATGATTGCGATTAACAATTAATCGTGTTTTTGGCATTGAACATTTGGAACATATACGTATAAAACGTAATTTATGTTATGGTTCATAGTCAAAAATTGCAGATATGACAAATATATATTAAACATTAAACAAGAATTTACGGACATTCTTTTTTTAAATCCATTTATCTTATCCATTTGGGATTCTTATCCCAGATTGTGTTTTGATCAAAACCAGCTTTATTCACTTCTCATAACTAAAGCGTTGCTGATCACGGATACAAAATCTATGTTTTGGGTGAATTAAATACAATTTAGGCAATTTGTTTATTTATTTAAATACATAAAAGTAGTCATCAAGAATCATACATAAGCTAAGAACCTAACAGTGGAATATCTATAATAGAACTATGCGTATACACTATAGATCAAAATTACATAAGTTGTGCCTTTGCATATGCCTGTAAGGTCGTTGAGGCTAGGGCAAGTGCTACGGGCTAAGATGGAGAGGTGGGTTTTCAGACTACGGCGGAAGATTGAGAGTGAGTCTGCAGTGGGAAGTTGCAATGGGAAGTGCATTCCATAGTTTTGGAGCCAGAAGGGAGAAAAGTTTGGGATGTGTGGAGCGTTGTCCTGGCGTTTTTAGTGAATGTACTTCCAGCCTCCCTGCGTTCCCTGTTCCCTGCTGATCTGAGCGTGCGAGAGGGTTTGTACGGTCCGATCAGACTTGCGAGATATGGGGTGCCATACAGTACCTGTATGGTTGCTTTGAAGGCTAGCATCATAGTTTGTACTCCGCGACCGGGAGCCAATGGAGGGAGCGGAGAAGGGGGGAGACATGTGAGAAATTTGGCTGGTTGAAAACCAAGCGAGCTGCGGCATTCTGGATATTGTAGAGCCTTAAGTGTGCATGCCGGTAGAATGAGTATTTGAATGAGAGCTGACTGTCCAGGACAACACCAAGGTTCTTGGCTGTTGGAACCGAAGTTACCAAGGCGTTATATGGAAATAGTTAGCTCCTGCATGAGGCAGGACTTCACTGGGAAGAACAGAAGCTCAGTCTTGTCTGGGTTCAGCTTGAGGTGGTGAGAAGGCCTCCACTGTGAGATGTCAACCAGACATGCAGTGATGCGCTCTTCCACCTGAGGAGCAGAGGGGGGTAAGGATAGAAACAGTTGAGTGTCATCGGCATAGCAGTGATAAGATAGATTGTGAGCAGAGATGACAGTGCCAAATAACGATCTCGGGACACCTTGTATAGCCGGTTTTTACTTCTGGTTATTTTGAAGAAAAGATCGTAGCAGTCTGGGAAATTTTGATTAAATATTCTTGAAAGTGAATGACTTACAAGGTTTTTGGATGTGTGGTGGATGCGTGTTAATTTCTCATTGTTAAGCATTTGGTTTTTATGCTCCATATAGCCAATCTGGAACAAACTCCCAGAAAACTGAAGGTCTGCTGCCACTACCTTTTAGAAACACAACAAAGGCCGTTCTGTTTGCCGCTGCTTTTGATTGAGTTTCTTTTCTTTTCTTTTCTTTTCTTTTCTTTTCTTTTCTTTTTCTTTCTTAATGTCATTGTATAATTCTGTATCCATTGCTTGATGTTCTATGTAAAGCACATCGAGTTGTCTTGCTGTTGTTGTTAAAATGTGCTATACAAATTAAACTGCCTTTTCTTGCCTCGCCTCACATAGGAGAAGCTGTGGTGTTTTGTTTTTTTCCACGCCTGTGAGAGAGAAGGGACAGAGACACATTTCTCCCTGACATGTGCTTACTGTATTTGACGTGAGCGCGGGAGCAGCAGAGGACATATGCCAGCCATCCTGTCTGTCCTGTGCTCGCTCAGACAATGTGCCAGGCTGCAGTGCGATGCGAGCCGACGCGTCAGAGGGAAAGTACGGGTTGTCCCTATGCCGTTCTCTAGGGGTCAACACATCAGCAACAAAGTCTGTATGGAGAGAGAGGCAGCGTCGCTGTCTGGCAGAAACCTTGTATCGCCATTCTCCATACTTTAACTTTTTTTGTTATTTTTTAAAATTAACGCCCTACTTGATCATGCTACAGCAAGACACAAAAGCATAAAAAGTAGCAGATCCACAACCTTGAAACGCTTGAATACAGAAAAGTAACAGTTTTGGACATGTGAGGTTTCCACCCGACAGAGTTAATATACCAAACAAAGTATTCCATGAAGTACAGTACGGGGCAGATCATTAAATTACTAATTTAAGGAGAACTTTTTTTTTCTCCCGTTTGTTTTTTAGGGGCTGCCATCGTACAGCCTCCAGTGTTTCACCAGAGGAGAAAAACACCATTTTGTTTTTAATCCAAAAGGAGTTAATAGCACAGGCAGACTCAATTATACTAGAGCATGTCTGAAATAAAATGTCAGAGATGAAATCGACATGTAAATATGAAATAAATTCTTAAACACATAGGCCTAGCTAGGTGTAATGATAGAGTCCAGAGAAGAGAACCTTTCAGGCCTGTTTTCTCAACTCGCTGTTTCTCTGCAAGACATCACTTTATAAGCCATATCTCCAAAACATGTGCTTGTCAGGCTGGGGGGGGAGGTCCCAGTTCACATAATATGATTATTTTGGAGGGCGGGTCACGGCCTGAAAAGTGTGAGAACCGCTGGCCTAGATATTTGATACAAATCCACACGCTCCCAGACAGAGGAGTGGAGGGGCCTGCTGGGTGTTTACGATACTGACGGGAGAGAGAGATAGAGAGAGAGAGAGAGAGAGAGAGAGAGAGAAGAGGTGATCATTCTGTGGCGAGACAGTGTGTCTGACCAGCTTTGATGCCCTACAGCAGTGGTTCTCAACCAATGGTCGGGGGACCACTGGTTGAAAATGCAGAGTTGGTAACCAATGGACCCTTATAGACTTTAACTCTTGAGGTTATGAAATGAAACAAGTTTAATTTTGAGTTAACTTATTGTTCAACATTGTTATTTTGATCAACGTTTGCCTGTCAACATTTGCCTGTCATCTATTCTATGGTATACAACATCAATACAGCATGTGGAATTGTGGAATTGTGGACAAAATGTGCTAATATAGCATATATTTGACCACATTAAACCTAGGCCTGCATACATTGGCTATTTGAAAACTTCTGATCTACAAGCTTATACTGTAGATCAGCTATTTTTAAAGAATCTTGAAAAGAGAAATGTGGGGGAAATATCTATATCTTGTATGGTCGGGGAGGTATCCTTGCTGGCACAACATATTTTCAGATGGGGTCTGCGGCCAAAGAAATGAAAAAGGTTTGAGGTTTTCCGAGGCTAGTCTAGTAGTGACCGACTTAAATCGATGTATTACACGCACGTAAAAACTGCCGGAACCCCAAGCTCGCAACGTGAGTTTTGGAGTTCAACTATTATTTTCAAAAGTACTCACAATTTTTACTCAAGTAAAAGTATCAATACATGCAATATAGAAATAGTAAAAGTCCAGAATTCAAAATGTACAAAATGTGCAAAGTTATTGGGATCAAAAAGTACTCATTATCCAGTTTCAAGTTTTCAAATGGATAAAAATATTTAGAAAATAGCAGATCTAGCTTAGATCAAGCTTGTAGATCGGCAAATCTTTCAAATGGCTGAAATTAAGTGGTTAGTGTATGTTTTGTAATAATTATCTAAATCTACAAAGTAACGAGTAACTGAAGTTTTCAAATAAATGTAGTGGAGTAAAAGTACAATATTTGGATCCTTAACACGGCCAGGCTACCCCCCAACCGTCTCACATCCAGGTATTGTTTCCAAAGGGCTGTCCCTGCTGACACAGTGGCATGTGTGTGTGTGTGTGTGTGTGTGTGTGTGTGTGTGTGTGTGTGTGTGTGTGTGTGTGTGTGTGTGTGTGTGTGTGTGTGTGTGTGTGTGTGTGTGTGTGTGTGTGTGTGTGTGTGAGTGTGTGCGTGGATGAGGTGGTGTCACATGACGAGGTGTCATTCTTGCCGGTTGTCACGACAGTTATAGTCGGTGGTCTATGGTCAAGGACACTGCCCTACACCGCAGCACTGATTAGCTCTACACCTGGCCTACAGGGCACTGCTCCATGGATTCGTCTATACATAAACATATCTGGGCTTCCTTATACCAGTAGTTCTCAACCTTTTTCCAAGTCAAGTCTCTTTATATATTTGGCCACGCACGGCACGGACCCCCATCTGAAAATGTTCTGTGCCAGCAGGGACCTCCAGAAAAGAAAAAAAGCAAGAAAGCAAGAAAGAAAGAAAGAAAGAAAGAAAGACATTTTTAATTATTCAAAACTTTCCAAACACTTTCGATATATAATTTTTTAGTAGCCTACGTATGAATGGATAAAGTGGTTCAAACGATTGTGATACTATGCTAACCCCAGTGAATACTGGGGGTCCCTAGACCACCCATTAGGGGAAACATTGCCTTGCAGACAGCAACAATAATTGTTGCCATCTGCTAAGGGCAGTGATACATTATTTATCAGGACTGAAGTATGCAGGGGGTTCCTGCATGTGTGCATGTGTGTGTCTGTCTGTATGTAAACGTGCGTGTGTGCATCTGTCTGTATGTAAACGTGCGTGCTTGCATCTGTCTGTATGTAAACGTGCGTGTGTGCATCTATCTGTATGTAAACGTGCGTGTGTGAATCTGTCTGTATGTAAACGTGCGTGCGTGCATCTGTCTGTATGTAAACGTGCGTGTGTGCATCTGTCTGTATGTAAATGTGCGTGTGTGCATCTGTCTGTATGTAAACGTGCGTGTGTGCATCTGTCTGTATGTAAACGTGCGTGCGTGCATCTGTCTGTATGTAAACGTGCGTGCGTGCATCTGTCTGTATGTAAACGTGCGTGCGTGCATCTGTCTGTATGTAAACGTGCGTGTGTGCATCTGTCTGTATGTAAACGTGCGTGTGTGCGTGTCCAGTTCTTAATTGATTTTCCTCCAGCTGGAAACGACCACTTGCCTCGGACTGTCCTGATATGATATCCAGAGAGCAACATCCTAACTGCATTT
>NC_136800.1:23326783-23341783 GCF_951216825.1 Electrona antarctica | reverse complement strand
TCTACAACTACAAGCTAACGTGTCGCATCGCAACACATTGTGAGCTTGTAGACACAGAGGAGACAGGGAAGGAGACACAGAGGAGACAGGGAAGGAGACACAGAGGAGACAGGGAAGGAGACACAGAGGAGAACTTGTAAAGAAAGTTGAGGCGAGGCTACAGGAACTGAAAAACTCCACCGTGTCTCCATGGAGACCAATCCCTCTCACAGTATAGCGCGCGCGCGCGCGCGCACACACACACACACACACACACACACACACACACACACACACACACACACACACACACACACACACACACACACACACACACACACACACACACACACACACACACACACACACACACACACACACACACACAATCTATATACTTGTGGGGACATCGACATTTTAGGATGGACATTTTTAGTTTCAATTAATACTCGTGCCCGTATATGGAGCTGACTGATTTGTTTGCACCTGAAGCCATGACGACGCGCTGAGGTTCGACAACACACTCCATATTTGGGCGTGTCTGCTTTGGGAACTCCTTATATGGTTATGGCTGAGTCATGAGCGAAATGAGTGCGACGACGTGGCCCGTCCGCCTGGCCGCCCGTCCTGGATAACATTTGAACAATTCTTTGCTATTTTTAACTCTGAAGCCTGAGTTGTTTGTCACCCAAAAAACAGCTGATATAACGTCTTTATGCATCAGACCAAAGACCAGACGCAAAGCTGCACAGCGTATTTGTAGCTTTGTATCTTTGTATCTGAAGTTGAAACCAGCTCACACACGCACATGCACAGGGACACATTAATCTCAATACAATTTAATGGGACAGATGAGCATACTGTTCCATAGTGCATGTTCACTACAACACCTCCAGTGAATCATTAATACTTTATCATCGCTGTCGGGCACGAACCCCTATCTCCATATTGTAACTGTTTGTGGTTTTGCCCTGCCTACTTGATCACACCACAGCGCCACAAAAAGGATCAAACGTAGCAGATCCACAAGCTCCAAACGCGGCGAGAAGTGAGGCGTTTCGAGCTTGCCACTTTCGATGCTTTTGAATTTGACTCCTGAAAAGTCACAGTTTTGGACATAAATATGAGGTTTCCACCCCACAGACAGGATATTAATAAGATTGTCAGATAAATGCACAATGTGTTTCAGTGTGTCTTGGACCGGTGTCTGCAATGCACACGCCTACATGCTACATCTCTTTTTGAATCACATGTCACTGCATCTTCTTTTAAAATATACTTCCCTTCGCTCAAGCAGTTTCAGATGCGATACAGAAGTTGCATCAGTGTGTGTGTGTGTGTGTGTGTGTGTATATATTATATAAATATATACACGTATGTGTGTGTGTGTGTGTGTGTGTGTGTGTGTGTGTGTGTGTGTGTGTGTGTGTGTGTGTGTGTGTGGATCAAGAGCGTCTGCTAAATGCCTAAATTGTACATTATAAATTGTGAGATGGATGGATGCTCTCTCAACAATAAAAAAAAAAGCTCTGCTCGTCCGGGAAAGAATTCTCTCCGCGACACTTGCATCTCCTCTCTTCACGGCTGTGCGTCATTATGTAATCAGACATACTGTACCAGCTAATTAGTGGCTGAGTAATTAAGAGTGAACCCTGCAACAGTGTGACTGTTTGATGGAAGAGAGCGTGTGTGTGTGCGTGTGTGTGTGCGCGTGCGTGCACGGTGTGCATGCGTGTGGGTGTGTGTGTGTGCGCGTGTGTGCGTGGGTGTGTGTGTGTGTGTGTGTGCGCGTGTGCACGTGTGTGCGTGGTGTGCGCGTGCGTGTGTGCGTGTGGGTGTGTGTGTGTGTATACACATGAGAATACTGTAGAAAGACTCCCATGGTATGATGAGCCATGTCTCTCTAGTTGCCGTGCTTAGTGAAATCACCAGACAGCAGGGATGAGATGGGAGAACTTTTCAACTTGAGCATCATCTCTTAACACTGTATTCACATTCATTATATTGATTAAGTTAAGTCACGGTCGTAAGCTACATTAAGCTACTTATTTCATATTAAACACCAGTATCCCTATTCTGGGGAGGAACATTCACCAAAAAAAGTGGATGTAGCTCACAGCTTGTAGATCTGCTATTTTTGGTGAATAGACTTGGTGTACTGCAGAGTGAAAAAGAACACACCAAGTGCAATGCAATTGCCATTGATAAACTTCATTATCAAGTATTCTGAGGCACCCCTGGACTTGCGTTTAGGCACCCTAGGGCAGGGGTTCTCAACCTTTTTGGCTTGGGACCACTGGAAATGCTTTGGCCATGTGTCGCGATCCCCGCCGCAAGCCCCCAGCCCCCTCCCCACCCCAATACAAATTGACGGCTACAATAAGAGAAAATACATCATAACGGCTACAATTATAGAGAAAATACATCATAAATACATACTGAAACCAGATATAATCGTTAAGGAAAGTTTATGCATGTACATAATACGCCTATGTAAACTCGCGACCCACAGGTTGAGAACCACTGCTCTAGGGTGCCACGCCAGCCTCTTTGAGAAACCCTGCAGTACACAGTATAAGATGACGCAATGTTTTAACAGTGGGGGGCCTATTGTTTTTTGTTCTGTTTTGTGTTTGTTTGTTTCCTCCCCCCTCCTCCTCCTCTACGCAGTTCCAAATCCGTGTAACAAAAAGATGCTACAAGATGCCAGACGCTGCAGAAAACATCATTATCTTCGTCAGGCACAGGCCCTGCAGGTGCGTGCGTGCATGCGAGGGAGGGGGGGGGTGGGGGGTGGGGGGGAGGGATTATGTAGGCGACATGCTGCCTCAGCAAGTACACAGTGGCACCCGAGTCGCAACTGAAGGTGAAGCAAAGTCAGGGCGTCTTTACGGAAACTTGTGAAATTATTTTGCTCAATAGATACAGGAGGAAAATAAAACGCAGTAGTTTTCCACCAGCTGCCCGTCCTGACCTCCAGTCCACCAAAACTATGACGAAAAATGTCCGTCGACTACCTTTATTCACTGAAGAAAAATCACTATTCTGGGGGCGACATTTAGCTGAAGATAGCTGATCGACAAGCTCAACAAGCTTCGGTGAAGAGGTTTGTGGAAGGGTTGGGGGGTGGGGGGGTGGAGAGCAGACCAAGTACAGAGCCAATGGTCAAGTTTACTGATTACTGAAGTATTGAAGGTTTGAGTGGTTAATGTCTTGAAAATGATTCATATATAAGATAATGTGTACAAACAAACAAACAAAAGCCATTAATTTACACAACACTGACAGTGCTGTCAAACAAATCTATGAAGCTATCTATGGAATCTATGAAAAAGTCTAATCTGCAACACAATTCTATTTCTATACAATATGTTATTATTGTTATATAAATTATGTTATATTTAATCCCTGCTCATTTCGTTAGGGTAGGATGGCTCGGGGTAGAAGACACAGCACAGCAAATTGCAGTTGGTCTACAAGATACACTACACTACACCTCATTGATACCCATGTACCTGTCTAACTACTTCAAAAAGTCCATAATCACAACACCAGAGGGAGATCCACAGATCACATTCAACCAAACAAGGGTATAAATTTGTTCTCCTATGCCTCCAAAATGTCGAATGCACTATCAACAGCCATAAAGAAGTGTGAATGAATTATATATATTTATCCATTTATATGATGTGTGTATATTTGTGTATATTTGTGTATATTTGTCTTTTCGTGTATATTTGTCTTTTCGATGAATTGAGTACATGAAAACCAAAATGGAAACAAGCCGAAAGGCTTTCTTGGATTCATCCTTTTAGCAGACTTTGTATTGTACGGAAAATTCCTGTCTTTGTCCAAACTGTTAATAAAGTATTCAATCAATCAATCAGCCTTGTGAGCTTGTAGATTGGCTAGTTTCGTGCACGGCATGCAAGCAAGTATATACAAGGGGCGTAATGGGGCCATATCTTGTCTAAACTTTTAAAGTGTCCCGATGAGCGTTATGTTGGCGGACAGGCAGCCGCGTGCTGCGAGGGACACGGATACAGCATGCACACCCACTCACACACACACACACACACACACACACACACACACACAGGCGCACGCACGGACACCTCTCACAAAAGGGGAGAGAAGGAGAGGTGGCAGCAAGTGACGGTATTTTCAATTAACCCCCTGCCATGAGCGCGTCTGTGACAAAGCAAGATGAGCGAAAGAGCAGAGGTACACACGCCAGTGTCGTGCGCGTGTGAACACATACACACGCCAGTGTCGTGCACGTGTGAACACATTCAGTGACTGGTACAGTCCGCACTACTCTAGCACAGTGGTTCCCAAACGGTTTAGCCTGTGACCCAAAAGAGACATTTGATGTGTCCCCGGGACGCAAAGTCCCAAACTAGTGAAACTAGCTCAGCTCAGCTCAGCTCAGCTCAGCTCAGCTCAGCTCTTCACTACTACTTTAACATTTGTTTTCCAATTTATGGAATTTCTTTGATCATTGAATTTGGTTTGTGGTTAGTTATGAATGTGTTATGTGGGAAAAATAAAATAAAGGGACAACATAAAAATAAAATAAAGGGACGCTGTCCGCGACCCACTGTTTGGGAAACTGCTCTAGCACAGCCCCATCGAAGCACGCGCGCACACACACACACACACACAGGTTTCTGGCTGACAACAAGGATAATATGTAAATGGACTTGTACTGTGGTTTGACCTTGGCTTGATGATGCAGCATGGATCAAGATGCGGGCGGGCGGGCGGGCGGACGGGCGGACGGACGGACGGACGGACGGACGGACGGACGGACGGACGGACGGACGGACGGACGGACGGACGGACGGACGGACGGACGGACGGACAGACAGACAGACAGACAGACAGACAGACAGACAGACAGACAGACAGACAGACAGACAGACAGACAGACAGACAGACAGACAGACAGACAGACAGACAGACAGACAGACAGACAGACAGCAATGTCACAGTCAGGGACAGTGCATTGATTAATGAGAAGGTGCTTTTCCGGGGAGGAGCGACACTCTATAGAAACTGAACACGCACGCACACGCCACTTTGGACACAAATACGACATGGCAGCCAACGCCTTTGACTTCACTACCCAAGAGTCTGTGCAAGCATGACTGGCGAGGACGCGCTGTGATTGGCCAGTCACAATATGGAGATAAGAGATTTCTAGGCCGACATCAACGGCCACACACAGTGGGACGTCGTGGGTGGACAGATGTGAAGCTGCTAATGATGTCTTGACTCGCACACACACACACACACACACACACACACACACACACACACACACACACACACACACACACACACACACACACACACACAACAAACATAGTCAGACTACTACTAGGCCTGTCACAATTATTACATAATCTCCTAATCACAATTATTGGAGATAATAACCCCAATTATTTTTGCATAATCGTCAATTGTTTGCATGTTGAAAAATTTCCATATATTTTTTTATATTTTTCAAAAATAGCAGAAATAGCAGATCAACTATTTTTGTTGAACAGGTATTTTGGTTGAGTTCAATAACGTGAACAAATGCAAAACTACTACTAGCAGGAAAATGGTTGTCCAAAGGTGATAATTTGAATTGAGTGTCCCCCGTAGCCCCTCCTTCTCCATTGATGCTAGCGATATGACCAGTGAATACAATTTAATTTAGTTTTAGTCATATTTCAGTCATCTGAAGTTTTAGTCTAGTTAAAGTCGGCTAAATGTGCAGTTGATTTTGTCGACACATTTATTTTGGCAGGCCTTGATGACTGACTTGGCTGCATGCTGAAAATATCAGATCTTAGCTTACAATGTGTCGTACACACACACACACACTCACACACGGAGCGGTGTGTGTGTATGTGTATGTGTGTGCGTGCACGTGTGTGTGTGTGTTCATACTAAATCATGACTTCCCCCAGAAACCTCGCGAGAGAGATGTTACCCAGCGTGTGCGTGCGCGTGCGTGCGCGTGTGTGGCGTGTGTGAGAGAGACCCCTGTCATTCGCCAGAGCTCCGACAGCGCCCGGCGGCGGGCCTGCCTCTCGTCCTCTCTCAGCCAATGTGTGGAGAGAGAGCCTGTGACCTTTCAGCCAATCAGATGTGGCCGCTGGTAGAGAGAGCTCTGTGACCTTTCAGCCAATCAGATGTGGCCGCTGGTAGAGAGAGCTCTGTGACCTTTCAGCCAATCAGATGTGGCCGCTGGTAGAGAGAGCTGTGTGACCTTTCCGATGCAGCAGACCGCTGGGGGCGTGGCAGGCAGAGCAGAGAAAGTCCTTATATGGCCATCATCATGTGAGACAGGGACCACCGCCACAATCGCAACGCCACCGTAAAATGTCATCCCAGTTAACGTGTGTGTGCGTGCACGCACGTGCATGTGAGTGTGAGTGCATGTACTTGTGAGGGCCAAATCCAAATAACCTGCACGGTTTTAGTAGAATTTGAGAAATAAGACATTGTGAGGATATTCCAGGTCCTCACAAGAGACATGTTTTATCGTCTTTTGATGCTTATATATAAATTGATTACGCTTCACAACTCTGTCCAGTACGTGCTCATAACACTCCGGTACCGATGCGATAAAAAAGTGAAATGTCCAGCTGTCTATGGGAACAGAGTTTTAATGTTATGAGCTGTCTATGGGAACAGAGTTTTAATGTTATGAGCTGTCTATGGGAACAGAGTTTAATGTTATGAGCTGTCTATGGGAACAGAGTTTTAATGTTATGAGCTGTCTATGGGAACAGAGTTTTAATGTTATGAGCTGTCTATGGGAACAGAGTTTTTTTGTTATGAGCTGTCTATGGGAACAGAGTTTTAATGTTATGAGCTGTCTATGGGAACAGAGTTTTAATGTTATGAGCTGTCTATGGGAACAGAGTTTTAATGTTATGAGCTGTCTATGGGAACAGTTTTAATGTTATGAGCTGTCTATGGGAACAGAGTTTTAATGTTATGAGCTGTCTATGGGAACAGAGTTTTAATGTTATGAGCTGTCTATGGGAACAGAGTTTTAATGTTATGAGCTGTCTATGGGAACAGAGTTTTTTTGTTATGAGCTGTCTATGGGAACAGAGTTTAATGTTATGAGCTGTCTATGGGAACAGAGTTTTAATGTTATGAGCTGTCTATGGGAACAGAGTTTTAATGTTATGAGCTGTCTATGGGAACAGAGTTTTTATGTTATGAGCTGTCTATGGGAACAGAGTTTTAATGTTATGAGCTGTCTATGGGAACAGTTTTAATGTTATGAGCTGTCTATGGGAACAGAGTTTTAATGTTATGAGCTGTCTATGGGAACAGAGTTTTAATGTTATGAGCTGTCTATGGGAACAGAGTTTTAATGTTATGAGCTGTCTATGGGAACAGAGTTTTAATGTTATGAGCTGTCTATGGGAACAGAGTTTTTATGTTATGAGCTGTCTATGGGAACAGAGTTTTAATGTTATGAGCTGTCTATTGGAACAGAGTTTTAATGTTATGAGCTGTCTATGGGAACAGAGTTTTTATGTTATGAGCTGTCTATGGGAACAGAGTTTTTATGTTATGAGCTGTCTATGGGAACAGAGTTTTTAGAATCCTAATATATCTGATTCTTCTTCCAGGCTGCGTTTTGGATCAAAACAAGCTTGATTTGCGGCTCATTTCTATTAACATATGATCGCCGGTTGGAGTGAATTAAATAACATTTGCGGGACTTGTTACATAGCGATTTTCCACTTCCTGTTTCTCAGTTTCTGAGAGAAACGCCTTTCAAAAAAGGACGGTTAACATTGGAGTGGATGGTGGCAACCGAGACAATCTACGAGTATAAATTCAGCCACCAGATGGCGGTCTCGGCGGCGAATGAGTTAAAAGGCAAACATCAATATGTTCCAAATGTTCTATGCAAAAACATATATTCAATTAAATCGTCAATCACAATTATGTGTATGGCAATTAATGGTGAACCTAAATGTTACAATGGTTACAGGCAGCCCCACGGATGAGAAGAGGTGTGAAGAGGAGGAAGAACGGAGGGAGACCAAAAGGAAAGGAGAAGCGGTTTGCTCTGGTTTTTTTCTGCTCTCTATATCTGTGCTGCAGCGCTCACTCTGGCTGCATACCTGATGAGAGAGCCACTGTTATGTCACACACACACACACACACACACACACACACACACACACACACACACACACACACACACACACACACACACACACACACACACACACACACACACACACACACACACACACACACACACACACACACACACACACACACACACACACACACACACCTTCTCTGTCGGGTGGAAACCTCATGTCCGAAACTGTTACTTTTCAGGATTAAAGTAGTAAAAGTAACATATCCACATACACAATTTGGGAGGTGGTGGTGGGGGGGAACCCAAAAAAAGTTAAAATATGGAGATAACAACAATAATTAGCAGTGGTGAACAAAGTACTGAAGCTCAGTAGCCTGGTCAAATTTTACTCGATACGATACCAGGGACGTACTAAGGGTGGAGGCAGTGTCTTGAGTGTACACGGTTTGATGAGGTCTGGACATATATGGAGCGTGTCTTGAGTGTACAGGGTTTGATGAGGGCCCAGGTAGGGTCGGGCCTAAATTGTCAGACCTGTTGATAACTCTACTAATAACTTTGTGGTGGCCCATCTAGAGTTTGAATGGACGGGTATCAGTCAAAAGGGAGACATCGAAGAGGAAGGACAGGTGGGACTGGGGTATAGGATCAACAGAAAGAATGTCAGAACAGGTCAGCTCCATATGGAGATCCAAGGGTTTGAGGTCAGGTGTAGAGTTACTGGCCGGCTCCATATATGCAGATCTCGGTGATGATCCAGTCTTCTCCATGTATGGCTATCCGGGGTTAGATGAGGTCAGTGCCGTGATCTTCATATATGGATACGGCCATATATGGTGGTGTGACGTGTCACGAGGCATGATGTCACAAGGCGTGACCATATATAGAGGCGTGACACGACGAGTGACACGACTGACTGTTCACAAACTATCCTACACAAACATGACATTTCCATTGACATCATACTGTCTGAGCAAGTCATGATGATGTATGAGAGCGCCCCTCACTTCACACGGTGTGATTTTTTTTAAATCACACAATTAAATTAAATTCAATTATAGGTTTAGAAACCTATAATTGACTAAAACAAGATTTTAGTCAATTATAGGTGAGAATGTATAGCCAACTTTTTCTCTCTCTTTTTTTTACTTTCAAATAAATAAACGAAATTTTGAGTAACAGAAACCCCCCAAGAAAACAAACAACAGATCTACAAGCTGATAACCCTGCAACGCGCAATACGATTCAGCTATTCTCACCGATTGAAAATGTTTAAAATGCACAGATGGACTGGAAAATCTTTTTTGAGAGAATTCCCTGCATGATCATTCAATATTTTGCACGCATGGAGCTCAATGTTCTAATGGGAAAACTAGTACTGTACTTATGTTCACATAAACGCAAGAAAATGCACGGTGAGAGAGATGAAAGCACAAGATATTCATTCATGCATGCACACACGGCAACACACACAGTCACATTCCCCAATGCGTGAACACGCACACACAAAACACATACTGTACAATGGAGGAGGTTTTGTAACGGGAGTGACCGACGAGGATCAGCGTTGCCAGACAGCGAGAGAAATAATGAAAACAAGCCTAAAAGAAGCGACTATGGGCTAAGTTTGTACAGTGTACAGTTGTGTGTTTTGTGTGTGCGTGTGGCGTGTGCACGCATTGGGGAATGCGTGTGTGTTGCCGTGTGTGCATTACCACTTTACATCAGCTATTTTCAAAAACTAATTTTGAGAAAGAAACTTTTAAAACTTTTTAGGGGTATATATGGGCCCATGGGGGTCCTTGGCACAACATCTTCTTAGATAGGGGTCTGTGGACAATCATATTCATTTGGGTGTCCTTGACATGAAAATGTGTGGGAACTGGTTTAAACAACATTAGGCAGCGAGCCCAAATAAACAACTTAAGAACGTTAGAAGAAAAAAATAACACGGCCCACAACCAACAATATTTACCGGAAGAAAAGTCGCTTATAACAAGCAGACATGGCAACACTGATGAGGATGCCAGAATGCACTGCAGATTAAAAGACCTCAGCTTCATAACAATCTGTCCTTGCAAGGACACACACACACACACACGCTTCGTAAGTCTTAATCTGCAGCAAAGGTTGGTTGCTGCTGCCGAGTTACTGTCTTTGCTGTGTTGTTTTCTGGAGAAAAAAAAATATATATATATATATATATATATACACACACCTGTATGTATATATACACACATATAGAAGCTACATCTCTCTGTCTGACTGGAAGTGAAAAAACAGCCTGCATGGGTACCGAGTCTAGACTGGAACACTGCCCAAGGGACTGTCGTCTAGAAGTCTAGTTTGTGTCCGTGCTGAATCAGTGTGTGTGTGTGTGTGTGTGTATGTGTGTGTGTGTGTGTGTGTGTGTGTGTGTATGTGTGTGTGTGTGTGTGTGTGTGTGTGTGTGTGTGTGTGTGTGTGTGTGTGTGTGTGTGTGCGTGCGTGCTTGTGTGCGTGCGTGCGTGCGTGCGTGCGTGGGAAACAGTTCAGTTGGATCACAGACATAACGTAACACAGGCAAAGCATGCATCCACAAGCAACTATAACGGCATAAGTGAATGGTAAAAGGTAACTTGGTATGGTATGTTACCGCAAAAAAAGTAGTTGCGTTACAGTAACGCGTTACTTTGTCCCTGTTGTCCCAACATTGCTCACAACGCGTGTGAGCTTGTAACCCCAACCCCCAGGGGCGGACCTACCGGGGGGGAAGGGGGGGTGGTCTCCCCCCGGCCCGGACCTCCTGGGGGCCCGGGCTGTCAGATGATCGATGGACGATTTTTTACACAGTCACACACGACAGATAAAACCAGCGGTCCCCCGCGAATCCCGCATCCTCCCGCAATTAACCAGATACAGAGCTTATAGCTATAGCCTATAATAGCCTACACTTTAGCAAAATATCATGTCTGATGAGAATGTACTGCGCTGGACAGCCTGGACTGTACAAGCACCGTGGAGTCTGTCTCACACTCTCTCCAACAGACATCCTCAGCAACGCTCCCAAAGTGGCAGCACCTGTCAATCATTAGTAGGCTAATCACTCTGTGAGCCAGGAGTGCATGTGTGGAGTTCCTTTTCTCCACAACAGACTTTTTCGCTTCTAAACCCCTTGTTGCTTTTCCCTGTGTGCGTCACTCAGCAATAAGTTGAAACAGAACACAAAGATGAATAGCCTATTTATTTTTTAACACGCAGCACCTCTCTCTCTCTCTCTCTCTCTCTCTCTCTCTAGCATGTGTGCGCACTGCTGCGCAATGTCTGTGACTGTGAGACTGTGACTGTGAGACTGTGACACAGACGCGGTCAATAATATATAGCATAAATAATAGGCCAAATATAACACTTTCCCTCTATCTGTGACTGTGATCAGCTCCTCACACACATAACTCCTTTTTCGTGCATGCCTGCTCAATCTCAGCAACTGTTTGCATAAATGTATATTAAAAAAATGTGGGGGGGTGCCAACCCCTAAACCTAACCCTTTGAAAACACAGACATTTAGCCTCTCAGACCCAAAAACATTTAATATTTTGTTAAGATTGTGTCCACAATTCCATGCTGTATTGATGTGGTAGCATTAGGAGAGATAACAGGCAAACAAAATAACAATTCTTGTGTAGACTTCTTGTAAATTAAGTAAGCAATGCAGAGGTTTAACAATAATTTAACTCTTGAGAGCGTAAAATGTATCCAAAATGGACCCGTAAATGGGTCCATTTGGTTTCATTTTACACTCTAAAGCTAATCCATTTGGTTACCAACTCTACAAGGACCACTGGTGGTCCCCGGACCACTGGTTGAAGGCCACTGCTCTAAATAACCTCTAAAAATACTGTTTCTTGAGAACCAGGACAATGGTCCTCACAATTAAACACTGGAGAGTCAGCCTCTATTCGTGACTTCATGTGTTGTCTCGTCTTGGTGGACAGACAGCATCGTCATGGCAACAGGCTGGGCACACTACAACTCCCAGAATCCATCAGCGAAATAAACTCCACGTGTGAACCAATGAGGACGCATGCAGAGAACAGCAGATCTAGAAGCTGCTCGCCATGCGACGAATCCATGCAGCCTGCTGCATTCAACACGCAAAGCCCATGATTTATACAGTGTTGTATACAGTGCGGTACATACATAGCAGATCTACCAGCTCACAACGCGTCACATTCGTGAGCTTGTGGATCTGCTATTGGTGCGAGTCCTTGTCTGTTTAGGAGGTAGTTGTTTTTTGATACGTTAAAATTGTAACCTGCAATTTCTCTGCAACAGTGAAAACAGCAGATGTACATGCTGCACAAGCTCTCGCATTGTGAGACAGCTTGAAGATCGACACATTTTTCGATATGTAGTGGGCGGGGGGGGGGGGGGTGGTTGACAGACTGACAGCCAGAAGGTGATGTGCACTATGCTGAGTCAGTTGTTGTTTGATGTCTCCGATACGTTCACTGTGAGTGCGCCGTGTGTGCACTGACTCTCATTTCAATATAAACTTGAACATAACAGAACACGGCAGACCATCTGGTCCCTCCCTGCAACACACACACACACACACACACACACACACACACACACACACACACACACACACACACACACACACACACACACACACACACACACACACACACACACACACACACACACACACACACACACACACACACACACACACACACACACACACACAGTGCCAGTTAATCCAGAGAGGTTAAAGAACAAAGGTTCCAGTAAGCAGCAGCAGATAATCCAGCCAGCGAACGTGAGGGTCCTCTAGTAATCATTCTAAATACATACTCTCGGCGGCTGGTGTGGGACAGCCAAGGCATGGATGCGTGTGTAATCACAACTAATAACAGATTCATACACTTTTGACCGCAACAAATTGCATACTGTAAGTATCACTATGCTGTATGCTCATGGCCTCCGCTCTATGCTATGAGGGCTGCTGGGTTCAGCAGGGGAAACCAGACGACAGGGGCATTTCTGATCAATAAACCCGGGCCGCTACATTTATAGGATCAATATAAGTGGGAAAATGAGCCTATATGTTATTTAGTCTGGAGTTGTCCTTTAAGAGACTATATTACGACCCAGCCTAGGGGAACCTAAGTCGCAACATCAAAATGGACTCCCTCCTACCCAGTTCCCAATTCTTCCCAAAACCTTCCCAGACGGAGCCGGCGCTGGTCGAACCGAAAACCTTTCGGATTCCCAAGCTGGCAATGCATGTATACTGTATGTCATGGTGCTCTATCATCCCCACTGCCAGTGCCATGCATGTATACTGTAGTGTATGTCATGGTGCAGTGGTTCTCAAAGCGTGGTCCGGGGACATCCCAGGGGCCTTCGAGGGGGTTCCAGGGGGTCTCCAGCCAAATGACTGGTAGTGGGTTCACTCCCTGCAGTGTTGATTTTGGCAGCAAATTCTGATTTAGTTGTAGTCGTAGTCCTTTGAATAAAATGTCATTTAGTTTTAGTCAGATTTTGTTCATCTGAAATGTTTTAGGTTTATTCTAGTTTTAGTCTAAACCTACTACTACTACTAAATCTACAGTTGATTTTGTCGACAAAAATGTTTTGGCGGGTCATGATGATGCTGATTTTACACTTGGTTGCATGCTGATCTAGAAGCATAAAACGCATCGCGCTTTGGAGATTGGCTATTTTCAGAGCACCTGAGTGCAGACAAAAAATAAAATGACTTGTCTTTTAGTTCTACTGGATCTCTTCTCCACTAATCCCTTCCTAACATTTAACACATTTGATGCTTTAGACAGTATACTCTGCCTATTAGGCTAAATAAATATGCGAGGTGTGGTGGACGAGTATACTCGTATTAAGGCATTCAATATCGATATAAGAATGCCTCGCATTCTTATATCCATTTTTGGAATCTCTCCGGTTGCTAGGGCCTCGCCTGCACTGTGTCTGTGCGACCAACTCCAATATCTTCTGTATTAGCCAGGCCTTTTCTCGGAAAATACGGCGCTGTCCGTGGTGTTGATCAGATCGGTGATGTTCGGAGGTCATTTCTAATTTTCCGGTGATCGCGAATATTGGTGTTTTCTGGAGCAAAGATGGGCGTCACCTTAGCTCGCTAGCATTGGCGCTATTGCTATTAGCATCCGAGATGGTGACAAACCGGACGTGCGTCATACTAAAGTTGCTTCTCATCACGTGGCACCCAAGTGCCACCAATTTTGTCCACACTCATTATGTTAATCATTGTGTACCTAGTTTTTATTTGTTGACGGAATTGTCAGTATATTTAGTCTCAGTTTTAGTCATCATATCTTTTTTCATCATACTTTTAGTCGACAAAATCAACACTGGTTCACTGTCACGGTGTAACCAACACAAATACAATACAAAGACCTGTCGTGTGTGTGTGTGTGTGTGTGTGTGTGTGTGTGTGTGTGTGTGTGTGTGTGTGTGTGTGTGTGTGTGTGTGTGTGTGTGTGTGTGTGTGTGTGTGTGTGTGTGTGTGTGCTATTGCAGAGACACTGGGAAAGAAAGAAAAGTGAGGAGACTGAGGCAAACAGAGTTATGTAAGAATATCACCACTCCATCATCACGCATGAGGTGCATTTGAACACTACTGACTGAGAGAGAGAGAAAGAGAGAGAGAGAGAGAGAGAGAGAGAGAGAGAGAGAGAGAGAGAGAGAGAGAGAGAGAGACAGAGACAGAGACAGAGACAGAGAGAGAGGCAGAGACAGAAAGAGAGAAGGGGGAGAGGGAGGGGGAGGGGATAGAGGGAGAGCAGGACAGAGTGAAATATAAAGAAAGTGAAAGACAGGAGAGAGAGAGAGAGAGAGAGAGAGAGAGCAGGACAGAGCAAGAC